>NC_056729.1:319539522-319839522 GCF_019279795.1 Protopterus annectens | reverse complement strand
ACCATGAATGTTTATGTTATGTGCAGCAATTATCACCTGTGTCTGAGCATGCATAACTTTGCACGTCATTATCATAGTGCATTTACAATATAGCACTGAGTCATTATCACTTTTCAGGCAAACTGTCAGCAGCTGTCGCAGTTATTCACCTAAGTAGAAGTCGTTATCACATTGATCAATGTAAAAGTCAGATTTGCTTTTTCTCCACTTGGAGTCATTGCAATCCACCCCCCCCCAACCACTTTCTTTATGTCATTTGTACAATTTCAAGAAATGTAACAAATCTACGAGGCAGAATCTGGACATCCTGCGAAAATCAGGGCACTTGAGTGTTATGACAGGGATACATTTTCAATTTGAAATATATATGAAAAGAATACTGCCCCTGTGGATAGGAGTGAAGATTTGGATGGGCTAACCAGGTAATGCATATAATATACATGTATATGTAGTCTTCCAATACTTCTGTCAAACATCAGTAGTAATCTGTTTGCATTTTCTTTCATGTGCAGGTTCGTCCATCTTCTGACACTGACATGGCTTCACAAGCAGGAGAACGACAAGTGAGAGTGTGGGTATGTGGCCAATCCTACATTCACTGGGCTGCCAGCCATGCCTCCGTAAGTGACAACCACTACAACTTCAGCTTCCCCACATCAGCTGTCTGAGTGGGTAGCCAGCACAGCTATCGGACAGATCAGATGGCCTTGCCTGCCGCTGAAGTCTCATGCCTGTCCTGGGTTCATTAGTGGAGTGGCAGTCCTTACCTTGCTTTTTCTCTTTACATGTACCCATTCAGCAGTATGTTGGCTACACCAAGAATGTGGATATTTATAATCATATGTGTCTATGTGGTAAAACTACTGGTTCGGAATGCTGTACACATGTACCGATATCAGTTTTTTTAGGACTCAGGTTATGGAAATTATGATTTTTTTCATATTTTGGTAAATAACTTTGCAAGGGAGCTTCTGAATGTGCTAAATAATACCTCATTTTAAAGACAGCATTGATAGTTCCAACATGGTAAAAGAACTGTGCCTGTACATTGTACACGTACAAATATCACATTTGGTTTTGGACTTAGGTTATGGAAATTATGATTTTTTTCTTATTTTGGTAAATAACTTTGCAAGGGAGAATCCGAATGTGCTAAGTAAAGCTTCATTTTGAAGACAGTATTGCTGGTTCCAACATGGTAAAATAATTGTGCCTATATGTTGTACACATGTGCAGATATCAAAGTTTGTTTTGGAGTTAGGTTACAGAAATTAAGTTTTTTTTCATATTTTGGTAAAAACTTTGCAAGGGAGCATGTCAGTGTGCCAAGTAATACCTCATTTTGAAGACAGTGTTACTCTTTACAACATGGTAAAAGAACTGTGTCTGTGCACTATACACATGTATAGATATCACAACTTGTTTAGTATTGTAGGATTATGAAAATTATACATTTCCAATACTTCTCATTATTATTCCCATATCTTTGCAAGGCAGCATGGTGATGACACAAATGATGCATTATTTTGAAGCTGACATTGAGACACACAACTTCTACACTGATATGTAGGCTCTGTTTGTTACAGGTGATGAGATATTATGCTTTGTTTATCAATTATGATAAATTTTATATTAATCATATTTCTGTGAATATCTCTGTAAAGGAACATCACACAGTAATGGTTAAAGTATCATTTTAAAGCTGACATTCTAACACATTAAATACAAATGGTATGGGTCTACATGGTACGTTGACCAATATATTGTGCTTTTCTTTTCCAAAAAGGTAAAAAATATGCACAATATCAACATTCCTTGCCAAATATTTAATAAAGACTTTGATATGCACTATCAACATTTACATTGTTTGAAAGGTCAGTGTCTGCTGAACAACTTTCACGTTTACATTTTTAGTCTAGCTCTTATAGTTATGAACATTTGTTTTCTGTATGGTATTACAAATGGATTTTCTGAAAATGAGCTCAGGCTGCATTGTTGTTCCTATGGTGGAATTCAGTAGGCAGCTTTTTCTGAGCTGCTCCAGAGTGAATGAGTTAAAAAGTGTGACTCATGCTGCCAAAAGATGTCCCTTACAGATGAGCACATGAGTTGTTGTTTATTGCTTAGGGGCTATCCACCAACAGAACAAGTCCACTTTACCATCGTCCTCGTCGGCTCCGATTTTGGAGTCATCCAAAGCAAAGGACAAAACTTTGGGTTTGTCAAATCCAAGTGTTGGTTCTGACAAAGCTCTTTCTCCAGCGGCTCCATCAGTAGTCTCGGAGCCAGTCAGGACTCACAAGAGAACCAGGTCTCCCTCTCTGGAACCAGTGCAGTGTGTTCCACAGTCTCTGCTTTTGCAGTCTGTGGCAGGCAGTCATCAGTCTTCCACCCATTCTTCTCGGTCATCCAGGAATCTTTCGGATTATGATGTGGAGAGGGTGGTGAAGAGGCTCCTCAAGACACTGGCATTAGCAAAATTATTATCGAGCCCAGCCCATAAGGAAGTGGTGCTGATAGTCCAACCAACACCTTTATCGATTCCTCCTCCGACTCCCTTGTGTTCAGAGCCAGAGTGCATGGAAGTTGTTGTGGTGGAGCCATCAGTTCCTTTTACCACTGGTCTCTGGGTTCCAACTACTGTTCCAATCTCCTCGTTAACTTAATCTATCGAGGGACCTGGGGGCTGTTATTCTCTCTTCAGCTCCGAGGGGGAAGTAGCATTGGACCCTTGTCCGACCCTACTCTCCCTCTCGGGGCTTTGGCCCAGGTGAGCTCAGCTCCTACATCGGCCTCGGGGCCATCACCCTCGGTTTGGAGGAGATCTCTGGTCTCTTTGGAGCCGGGGACTCTTTCGGTCCGGAAATGCTGTGCCTTCAAGGTGATGAGTGTGCTGTCCTCTGAGACCGCTCCACCCTCGGCTCCATTGGCTGCTACTCCTTTGGTGCCGGTGTCTGCTTCCAAACCTCCTCTCCCTCCCAAGCGTAGAAAACCCATGCTCCAGGACACCCCATTGGGCAATTCCGCCTCTTCTGAAACCTCCCCAGAGCACCCCTCAGTGGAGGTCCCTGAGAAGAAAAAATGCAAGAGGAAGCATTTGGGCTCCCCGAGTTCCTCACTTCAGACATGGACTTGGAGGACTCAGAAGGTTTCCAGCAATCCCCCTCTGAGGATGTCTCTTTTTCAGACATCCTAGAAATCCTACAGCGGGGTAGCTGAAAATCTCTTGCCCCTTCTGAGGACGAGTCTGTCTACCTGGATGCATTTGGTTCCCGACCCTCCATCTCTTGGGTGTCTCTGCCTTTCAATCCAGTTCTGGCCCTAGTGAGTTGGAAGGCGTGGAGCTCTCCAGAGACTATGGAACCAGTTCCGAGGAGACCCAATAAATTCATAACTTCTCGAGATGATAAGCCTGTTCTATCAAAGTGTGTGCCTTTTGATGCTGTGGTGCTGGTGGCAGCCACCAAGAAAGAACTAGTGGATGTCCATCTGCTGAACAAAGAGTCCCATCCGATGGATAGGTATGGAAAGCGTATGTTTCCTTCAGCGGCCTTTACTCTCAGCTCGCTGAATTATTTGTCCCACTTTACATGCCTTCAGAGGGATCTCCTAAAGGAGTTGGGAGATACCTTACAGGATCCTACAGGTGAAGGAGCTGCAGGCAAGCTGGCTTCACAGCTTTCAACCTTGACTTCTGTAGTTAACTCCTCCATGCAGCTGATCTCTTACGCAGCAGATGGAGCGAGTAGGGCATCAGGCACAGGAGTTGCCTTGTGCAGACACTCCTGGATGCGCCTTTGTCAAATTGCGGAGCCCTTCAATTCCTCCTTTACCAACACCCCCTTTGATGGCTTGTCGCTGTTCGGGCCTCAGGTAAAAGAGACTCTTACCAGGTCTGAGTGGGATAGCAAAACTCTCTCTGCCATGAGAGTACATTTTTCCACTTCCTCCAGACCTTACTCCAAAGGTCAGAAGAGCAGGAAAATTTGGTTCCTGAAATCTCAGGGAGTTGCGCCTGACACACGTGGAGATTTTTCCCCCAGGGGCAGAGGGGGAAATAATAACTGGAGATGCCAATCTTGCAGCAGGGAGGGTCTGCAGAATCAGGACGACAGAGATACTTTCTCTGGCAGGCCCTTCTAACGGTCCTGAAAGGAGGCCCGACTGTCCTCTTCTGGAGGCAGTCGGGGGCAGACTATCCTTGTACCCAAAAGCCTGGTGAACAGTCATAGAAGATACATGGGTACTATTGATAATATCCAGGGGTTATAAAATTCCCTTCTGCCAACCACCCTTTACAAGAAAACCACAGTCAATCCCAGATGTTCCACCTAGTCTTCGGGATCAAGCAAGCCTGAAAGTTCAATGGTTGCTAGAAAAAAGAGCCATCCAAAAAGTCGCCGCAGACCAAATCGAATCCGGCACTTACGCAAGGTTCTTTTTAGTTTCAAAAAAGACAGAGGACTGGAAGCCCATTTTGAAGCTCAGCAAACTGAACAAATCAGTCAAGAAAACAAAGTTCCAGATGGTAACACTGTAGCCCATTCTTCCCTTTTTGGGTCAGGACAATTGGATGTGCTCTGTCGATCTCCATGATGCGTACTACCACATAAAAATTGACAGGCGATCCAGGAGGTATCTACACTTCTGTCTGGGAGACCGTCATTACCATTTCAGAGCTCTGCCCTTTGGTCTTACCACAGCCGCCAGGGTTTTGACCAAATGCATGGCAGTAGTCATGGCTCACCTGAGGCATCTGGGATTCTGGGTGTTTCCATATCTAGATGACTGGCTCCTCACTGCCTCCACCAAGCATCAACTGATCGAGGCACGGGACTCCACTATTCCCACTTGTACACAACTGGGCATCACCATAAACTACGAAAAGTCTGCCTTGTTGCCTTGTCAGTATATTACATTTATAGATGCAGATTTAGACACAAGGGCAATGATAGCAAAACTGCCTCACGAAAGTGTGTTAACCATTTGTCGTCAAGTTTCAGTCCTCATGGCGAAAAAGAGAATCCAGACAAGATTTGTCCTCAAGGTCTTGGGTTTGATGGCTGCAGCAATTACTCTGGTCCCTATGGCGTGCTTCCACATGAGAATTTTGCAGTGACTCCTTTTTGCTTAACGGTCATTCCATGATTTACCAATGTCACATCAGATTTGGATCACGGAGTCTTGCAAGAAGGACTTAGCATGGTGGCTTCACTTCCCTTCCCTCTGGTGTCAATGGGCAGACCATTTCTAACCCCCCAACCCATAGTCATAGTGACCACGGACACTTCCCAGATAGGGTGTGGGGGGGCATTATCTGGGACAGACTGTTCAAGGGACTTGGCAGGAACATGAGTATCACTTGCACATCATTGTCCTAGAGATGAGAGTGGTGCTTCTGGTGTTGCAAGCACATCAAGACTCCTTATCTACAGGGACTATAGCAATTCAGACAGACAATATGTCGGTAGTATGGTACATCAACAAACAGGGCAAAACCAGGTCTTATCCCTTGTGGTGAGAGGCTCTACGAGTTTGGCAATGGGTGATGTCTTCCCAATGCTTTCTGGTTGCAATGCACATCCCAGGGAAATCCAACGTGGTAGTGAGCAAGCTCAGCAGGGCTATTCTGATGCCTCACGCATGGTCTCTGAAACAGGAAGTTGCAGACTTAATTTTTTGAAAATGGGGCTAGCCTTGCTGCGATCTGTTTGCCAACCCCCTCAACAACAAATGCAGCAGCTACTTTGCCCAAGTCCCACCACTGGGACAGTCACCCAGGGACGCACTTGTTCACAATTGGCCCCAGGACTGCTTTACGCCTTTCCACCATTTCCCCTGAGCCCCAAGCTTCTACAGAAAGCACAGTCATTGGGTTGTAAGTTAAGCCTCATTGCCCCTTACTAGCCTTGTCAGACATGGTTCCCATTCCTTTGGCCTCATCTACAGGGGGAGCCTTGGATCCTGGACCCAGTTCCAGATCTGATGCATCAGTCGGGGGCTCTCCATCCTTCCATTCAAACTCTCAAGCTGACAGCTTGGTTTCTGCACTTCTGGTCTTAGCCAGGCTTCCCGATATTTCTCCAGCAGTTCAACACATTTTGATTTCCTCCCATAAGCCCACTACAAGGAAACTTTATGCTAGTAAATGGAAGAGGCTCCCTTATTGGGCAAGCAAAAACAAGATTGATCCCTTTTACTGCACCCATTTCAAAGATTCTCGAATTTCTTGCTGAAACCTTTGAGCGAGGAGCAGTGGCTGCTACTATCCAGGTTCAGCTGGCGGCCATTTCTAATTTCCATGTGGGAGAAATGGGCTCCAGCATAATTTCACATAGGCTATGTAAAGCATTCCTAAGAGGAGCTACCCTCTTAAGACATCCAATAAGAGAACCCCCCCCCCGGGACCTAAATTTAGTTTTAAATGCTCTGATTCTTCCCCCCTTTGAGCCATCTGCTTCTTGTCCACTGAAATTTCTGACATGGAAGACCCTTTTCTTAACTGCCATTACCTCAGCTAAGAGGGTTTCAGAATTACAAGCTGTGATGGCCGTGCCCTGGCCCAGCAATCAAGAAGCCTCAATCCTCACCACAAACAACAGGGAGGTCGTCTCCGAGAAGAGGAAAGGATAACTAATACACACAGTAAAGTACAATTTCCCTTAAGTGCACACAGAGATCATAGTCAGTCTGGGGCTGGTTGCTCCTTTGCTCACCAGGTCCCCAATAAGACTCCCCACTGGCACAGCTATAGGGTGCAGGTCTCAACCTAACTGGACAAGCTAAACCCTCCAGTACCATCTCTGTCCAACTAATGCTTCATGTTTCTGCCCAGGTAGCTGATACACACACACACACACACACACACACACACACACACACACACACACACACACACACACACTTTGAGAAGAGGTTATACAACCACACAGACTTTCCTGGGAAAAGGCTGGCACAGGTTCTCCAGCTGTGCCTCTATTACCCAGACCATACGGTAGTAATTTCTGCCACCACTCAGTTAATTATCAGCTACTAAAAGGCCCTTAAAAGGGTGTCCAATTATTACTGTGCAATTTTATAATCCAGTGGTAGTATGACTAATCAGTCTCAAGGCTTATTGGAAGGGCTTATTACAGTAAACTGCAACAACAAAAAGATAGCAAGTATGGCTGATGCAAGGCAACCAAACTAGTGTGCATCAAAATAAAGTGCCAGCACCCAAAATGAGCTGAAATTAATAAATTTATTATAGAAACAAGTGAACTAGACCGGTTTCAGCATATAGCTTTTTTCAGTAGCATAATACTGAAGAAAGCTGTATGCTGAAACCGGTCTAGTTCACTTGTTTCTGTAATAAATGTATTAATTTCAGCTCATCTTGGGTGCTGGCACTTTATTTTGATGCACACTTATTACAGTAAACTCTATAACTATATAATGTACTCTAAAGCATACTTTATCTCTACATAAGCCAGCCACAGGTAGAAGGTTTTAAAAATATTTAATAATAAATAATTAAAACACAAGACAAAACTACTGCACCACAGAGATATCTAAGAGTTCAGAGATCACACAGAAACTTAAAATAATACAGTAGTACAGGTCTGATTTCAAAGAAAAATACGTAATTAATCTTTACTAGCTTTAGCTATTCCTACAAGAAATCACAGTGCTAAAACTTAGATGTGAGCATAAGGCAAAATGGTGAGTTAGATGTCCGAAGTCAAAATGCTCCCCCGTCTCTCACTGAACAATAGTTTTTTAAACACTAACCAACAGCTCTGCTGAGGCCCTCCCAATTTACATCATTCTGACACTTAGATTTTCCCAGTATTCATATTGCATCAACAATGCAAGGCATTTCACATAAACACTCTAGCAGAAACCAGAGCAATAAAGCACCTACCACATGTAAATTCTGGTCATAAACTTTAGCCTTAAAACAATGGTCATGAAACCTTTATCCAGACTCACTGGAGCCGACTTGTAAAACGTGAAAGGGTCACACCATGCTTCACTGGGCCAGTAGAGTGCAATGTTGTCACATATTTTACAGTTCCACATTTCACAGTATTCTTTTACACTAAATGTACAGAACCAACTGATATTGCCAACATCCTGGCAGATAGGTTAAGTGCTAACTTTACCCCTCTCTCACTCCCTAGAGGGCCCATCTCTGTACCGAAAGAATGCAAAGTTCCTGTAATCACGGCTGCACAGGTAAAAAACACACTCTCCAAAACCAAGAACACAGCATGCATGGGACCTGATAATATCCCAGGCTGCGTTCTACACGAACTACAGAATTAACTAGCACCCTACCTAAGTACCATGTTCAATCATAGCCTCACCTCAGACTTTGTGCCCACTGAATGGTGCACCGCTACAGTTGTCCCACTCCACAAAGGGGGAGCCACGACGGACCCTGGGAACTACCGCCCCATTAGCCTGTTGAGCCCGGTCTGCAAGGCCATGGAACGTATCATCATGGAACTCATAAACAAAGACATTGGTGATCTCCAAACTCTGGACCCTACCCAGTTCAGATTTGTAAAAGGCAGATCTCCTAAACCTGGTTGACTTCTTTGAAGCAGTCACCAAAGCCATACATGAGGGTAAGGTGGTTCACACAGCTTATTTAGATCTCGCCAAGGCTTTCAACACCATCCCCCACTCTGAAATTATAGATAAGCTCACTAAACTAGGTATAAATCCCTATGTCACAAGATGGGTTGCCAACTGGCTCATGGACAGAACCCACACTGTGAAAGTAGCAGACTCCAAGTCCGACTTCAGACCAGTGACAAGTGGAGTACCACAGGGTTCAGTCCTGGGTCCTCTCCTGTTTGGTATCTACTTCTCTGAAGTACAGGCTAACACAGAAGGTCTTTGGCTAACAAAGTTTGCAGATGACTGCAAACTAGGAGCCATAATCAAAACTTCTAACGATGTGGGCATACTGCAAAAGGGCCTCACTGAGACAGATGCCTGGTTTCAAAGCCATGGCCTGAAGCTCAATGCCAAAAAGTGTATTGTCATCCCCTTTGGTAAAAACTCTGTACCCATGAACTACCACATAGCTGGTAGTCTACTTAACGCTGAAAATGTGATGAGACCTTGGGACACAGGTGGACAGTAGTCTCTCCTTTGATAATCACATCGCTACAGTGGTCAGGAAATCTTTCTACGTGGCTCACCTCATCACAAAAGGTTTCTCATTCAGAAAAAAAGAGGTCATTGTTCCCCTCCACTCATTAGACCCATTATAGAGTACAACGCCCCTTTTGGTATGTACCTCACAAGACATCTACAACAACTGGAAAGGCCACAGAAATACCTCACAAGAGGATTACTGGCCTCAAACAGATGCCCTACGCAGACCATCTCAAAAAACTCCAGCTTTACTCCGTCGCATGTCACCTACTCAGAGGCAATCTCTGCCTAACATACAAAGCTATGTCAAACCCAGAGCTGTTGGGCATGCTCCACTTAAAGAAATCCGAGTCCTTCCGAGCTACCCATTCTAGGGACCTAAACCTTGTCACCACAATAAACAGAACATGCGGAGGGATAGATTCCTGTCCCAGAGACTTCCCATACTCTTAAACAGACTACCTATCTATGTCAAACAGAGCTCCTCATTAGCACTCTTCAAGAAAAATCTTGACGATTGGATGGGAAATAGGAAATTCACCCCAGGGATCACTTCTGTGGCTCTGCTCGACAGGGGCACAGGAAAATAATTTTCTTGGGTGACGAAAGCCAGAGTACATTTTTGGCTAGGCTTATATAGGCCCTAGGGCCAATAGCCTAGCACCTACCTATGAAGAAAATATGCCTGTATTTTACATTTATTTATACAGTTGATAGAATTATTTATCAAATTCTATTTGACTAGGCTTGCAGTTTTCACCCATCTCTCCCCGATCGTCATGCAAGCCTTATCTATTCGTCCCCCATATTTGATTTTCCACAAAGATAGAGGTTCTCTTAGAACCAATCCCTCTTTCATACCCAAGGTGTGTTCAAAGTACAATTTGAATTAATCCATAGAGCTTCCTATATTCTTCCACAATCATGGCAACAAGGCAGAGTATAAGCTCCACCAGTTGGACGTTCATAGACAGTTACATTTTTATTTACACAGGACCAAGGACTTCAGAAAATCCAACCAATTGTTCATATCCTTTGCAGAGAATACGAAAGGTTGTTCAGTCTCAAAGGTGACTTTATCTAAGTGACTTTCAGACCCTGTAATCTACATGTACGATTTGCGCAACAAAAAACTTCCAGGAAAAATTAAAGGACACTCAACTAGGGCCTTGGCTACCTCTGTTGCTTTTCAAGCCAGACTGCCTTTAGAGTCGATCTGTGCGGCAGCTACATAGGCTAATCCTCATACCTTTATCACTCATTACAAAGTGGATGTGGCCTCCCGGAACAGGGCATCCTTTGTCTCCACGGTCCTGAAGAGTTTTTTCTAGTGAGCCACCCAAGCAACAGGTGCTGGGGACATGGTCCCAAACAGCAAGAACGAAGACGAAATAGGGACAGCATAACATAAAGAAGTTATGTACTCACCATAACGTTCCTGTTTGTTGTCCTTGATCTCGCCTTCCTTCTTGTGTCCCACCCTCCTTCCACCTTCCTGGAGGATTGAGAGGAATTCCTTTTTATTGGCTACAATGGCTGAGTTTCCCTTTACCATACCATTTGGTAAGTCCTAGTCTCCCCTTCTTACTCTTGCTGATGGTTACTCCTTTATATGTAGGTGTTCTCTTGTATGTAAAATAGAGTATTTTTTTCTACCTTCATGGTCTAGTGCTGGGTATCACAAATGAGATCTGGGTAAGTACCATTAGGCATGTTGGGATAGGAGCTATTCTCGAGCCAGTAAAAAGCTGTTGAGCTATAGTATACGGCCAAGTTGGAGCCAAGGATCAGCTCCGAACCCAAACAGCAAGAAGGAAGGAGAGATCAAGGATAACAAACATGGAACATTATGGTGAATACATGACTTCTTTTTTCCAAATGGAAAAGGTTTTCCATCTGGTGTTTTAAAAAGGATTTACAACCACTGTTAGTGAATGTTCCAGTGGTTCTGTCCTACCTGTGTGAGTTACTGAAGAGTGGACTGTCATACTCCTCAGTAAAAGCTCATCTTTCTGCTGTCTCTGCATGTCTGCCTGTGTCTCCCCCTTTAGCTTCCAAGTTGGAAATTAAACTCTTCTTAAAGGGCGTTCTTCACATCAGACGACTAAGGAAGCCAGTTCCTCCTCCTTGGATCTCAACTTTATCTTAGAAAAACTTACCCTGCCCCTTTTGAGTCAGCAAGCGCTGCTTCCCTGCAACACTGTATTTGGAAAACAGTCCTTCTGGTGGCCATTACTTCTGCCAGAAGGGTGTTTGAGTTATAGGCTCTCATGTCCTCCTCCCCCTTCACAGTTTTCCACAGAGATAGGGTTTCCCTATGCACTAACCACTCATGTATGCCTAAGGTGGGTAATGAGTTACCTCTCAATCAGTCCATCAATCTTCCAGCCTTTTTCCCCTCTCCTCAGTCTAGTTGAGAGGATACTACACACCTTGGATGTGCACAGGCAACTCAGATATTATTTGGATAAAACCAAACCAATTCAGAAGTCTCACCACCTATTTTGTTTCCTATCACCTTAGGGTCCTAGACCAACCTGTTTCCAAGCAGACTATTTCCACTTGGATTTCCAAAACTATTTCCTTTTGTTATGCATCTCATGGGAAAAATGTACCCTCACCTATTAGGACACATTCCACTAGAGCAGTTGCTTCCTGTTGGGCCTTCTTTAAAGGCCTGGACACTTCCTCTGTCCTGGAAGCAGCTACTTGGTCCTCTGTTCATGCTTTGATGAAACATTATAAACTTGATGGCATTTCCATGTTCAGAGCTGGTTTTGCAAGGGCTGTTCAGCATGGGTTTGTGGAGAATGTTTCTGTTCCTCCATCCAATTCTTCTTCTGCATAAGCTTTGGTACTCTCCCTCATGTTATGAATACAAACAGATGAGAGCTCTTCTGCTGGCTGTTCAAGTATTTCATCATCTATTCTCCCCAAGGCCTCTCAAGGTGTTTACAGACAATACTAAAGTGAAGTGGTATGTCAACAAACAAGGAGGGACGAGGTCTTATCTCCTGTCCTGGTTGGCACTTCTAGTGTGGGAACTAGCTATCCAGTATCATGTGACACTTCAGTCAGTTTACATTCCTTCAGGTCAGAACATTGTGGCAGACTCTGTGGGCAGGTCCGTAACACAATCCCAAGATTGGATGCTTCACAGGGATGTGTTTCTGGACATTATCCACCATTGAGGTACTCCTCAAGTAGATCTTTTTGCCTCCCCTCTGAACAAATAACTTCCTCTTTTTTGTGCTAGAGTCCCAGTCCCTCTGGTCTGGAAGGTGGATGCCCACTCTTTTTCTTGGAAGTGGATGTTTCTTTATGCTGCCCCCCTTCTCATCCCAAAAGTCCTGTTCAGAATACAACAGAATGCTCCCAAAATCTTGCTGGTGACTCCCTTTTGGCCCAGATGGCATTGGTTCCCTCTTCTTCTGCATTTAGCCAAGGGCAGTCATCACAAGTTGCCTCACAAGGTGGACCTACTCACACAAGACAAGGGATCACTCATCCATCCCCACCTGTCAACTCTTCAGCTGACACTGTGGGCGATAGTTATTTGATTCCATACAGACACCTTTTTTCTGTGGACATGCATAGGGTCCTGCAGGAGGCCAAGAAGCCCACAACTAGGAAGTCTTACTGGTGTCTTTCTAGTAACTTGGATCCACTTTCTGTGGCTGTTCTGTTTTTATCTTATCTGTATGAACGTCTTAATGCTGGGCTGGCTTATTCTTCTCTTAAGGCCCACGTATCGGCCATTTCTGCTTGTCTGCCTTTATCACTTCCTTTATATTCTAGATTTAAGGCTAAACAGTTTCTTAATGGCTTCCTTCATATTAGACCTCCCAGGAAGCTTGTCCCGCCTCCCTGGGATCTTAATTTTGTTCTAGAAAAATTGACCCAAGCTCCTTTTGAGCATGCAGCTTCAGCTTCCTAACAGCATTGTTCTTGGAAGACTGCACTTTAATTAGCCATTTCTTCTGCCAGGTGTGTGTTTGAGCCTCAAGCCCTTATGGCTTGTCCTCCCTTTTTAGTGTTTCATAAGAACAAGGGGTCCCTTCGTACTAATCCTTTTTTATGCCCAAAGTGGTGAATGAGTTGTCTTTTAGTCTGTTCATTTGCCCACTTTTTTCCCTTCTCTGCAATCTACTAGTGAGATGGTGCTGCACACTTTTAATGTGCTTAGACAACTCAACTCAGATTTTGTTTGGATACGACTAAGTTTTCGTAAATCTGATCAGTTCTTTGTTTCCTTTCATCCCAGGTCCTTAGGTTTGGCTGTTTCCAAGCAAAGTATTTCTTCTTAGATTTCTAAAGCCATTTCTTTTTGTTGTTCCTTTCATGGCAAGAGCCTTTCTGCTTTTTTTTGAGGTTCATTCTCCTAGCGCTGTGGCTTTTTTTGGTGCTTTTTTCCAAGGGATTAGATATTAACTCTATTCTTGAGACAGCTACCTGGACTTCTGTGCATATGCTTACAAAGCACTTTAAGTTGGATTTGCTATCCAGACATAGAACTGGCTTTGCTAGGGCCATTTTTCATGGGTTCGTAGAGAGCTCTGCTGGTCCTTTCTCCTCTCTTTCTTCTTCCTGAGCTTTTGCGCTCTGTCTATTGTAAGGAAAACAGTGAAATGGAAAGATGTAGTAGAGTTCTGTAAGAACTTACCATAATGGTAAATGTCCTTCTCTTCAGTGTTGCAGTATTCACTCCCTCCGTAAACTCCCTGGCACTTTTCTCTTCTGAATGTACTTGTTACCTCTCTACCCTTGGACTGGCATTCCTACTGGTGCTGTCAGTTCTGAGGATGTTATGTCTGGTAGTCACCTTTATGCCCTATGCAGTACGCACTGAGCATACATGTGGCGTACGGCTTACCTTAAACAACTTAAAGGCTTTGGTATATTGGCCGGATGTCAGGCTGACCTTGACAGGGAATCCCTATTGTAAGGAAACCTGCAACAATAAAGAGAAAGACATCTACTCGTATGGTAAGTTCTTATACAACTGTATTTTCTTTCACATCAGGGAGGGAAGGACTTGCTGTTGATAAACAGACACTCTCCAACTGGATTGTCAGCTGCATTGTTTTTTTGCCATCTGGTGACTATCTCCATACTGGGAAATGCTGTGGTCAGGACTCTGTCCACTAAAGGAATGTCCGTCTCCAGTAATTGCTTCAAAGACTGTCTCCATTGCAGATATCCATACTGCAGTGACTTAGTCTTCATTGCACCCTTTTACCAAATATTATTGTTTTAACCATGACTCTGAGAGTAGTTGTTCATTTGGTGAAATAGTAGTCCAGGATTGAGCTTTCTGAATTATGTGCTCTGTGCTCGACAAGTGGTGGATACTGCTTGGGATTCATACCAACCAAGGATGTATCAGGGAGGGTTCTTCATATTACAGAGACACATTCTTACCTTATTGGTTGATCTGTGAGAGGACCTTACTTGCTGGATCAGTAATACCTCCCTGTCATCCAAGTATGGTTGGGCATCTTTTCCATTAGACACAGATGTTGGCGCTCCCTATAAATCAAACAGGTATATTCTTGTATATTATTTGTTCAGTAATATAAGTGCCTTATCTTTATTGCTATTCTTGGTTAGCAAGAAAGCACTTTTTAGTGAAATATGGGTAAATAGGCAGTTTTGGGGGAACACAAGCGTATATAACGGGCATTAAAGTAAGAAAATAGTAAAGAACTTACAAAAATGTGAGATCACCTTTTGAACTGTTTCAGTTTCCCATTCCTGTTTGTTTTGCCTCCCAGTTTACCAATCTCACTGTCTTGCTGCACCAGTGGACCAACAAAACAATGAATAAATAATCATTTGAAAGCATTTTCCAGGGTTGTTTGCTCCTCTGCACTTTCCATTGTGGGGGATCTGTCTCTTACCACCAGATATCTACATATACCATCTTCAAGGGCGCGCCTACTCAGAGAAAAGGAATTGATGTGACATTTGAGGTAGTATATTCAAGGAGTGGAGTAGAGTGCTCATATCCTGGGTGTAGTAGGGAAGGGGTCCAGTTTCCCCTCAAAATATGACTGCTTGGGTCATCCAGTTTATACAATCAGGGAAGTAGTGTAGGAGGTGGATGGATTGTGGTCAGTGATCACATTGGTGTAGGAAATTGTGATACTCAGTCAAAATAGACTTATTAAGCAGTAGATACCAGTGAAAGTAGATATGATTTTTGTTTCAGAAACTAGCAGTTTATTTATGAGCAAGTAGGGCTATACCTTAGTGAATACCGATGGGATGAGTTTGAAATTCAGGCATGCAGCATCTAATAGTTGGCAGGATTAATGAATGTCAAAATCAACAATAAGAAAGTTTAGTTTCAGAGGCTGGCTGACTTGGAGAAGATGCATTTCATCTTACTTTGGCATATGTCTGCCCTTTTATACAGCACTATGCTAGGTAATAGACTGAAGCTAAGGTGATTCAGTCTGGGTAGCTTGTTTGTAGTAGGAGCTGTTAATGATGACCTTACTTGCACTCCCTGTGGGCCTCCATTTTATCTGGTTAACGAAACAGACTCCTTGAAACTGGGTGATTGCTTTACTGGCTGTGTTACATATTTTCCACAGTAGGTTGGAACATTTCTGTTTATTGTACCATGCAGAGCTTGTGAGCTGCAGATATAGATTTTAATGCATTTATTTTCCCAGTAAAATTCAAGTGACATGACTTGTCATCACTTAAAAGTAGTTTTTACCACTCCACTCACTGTTACAGACTGAAGCAGTATATCTAATCTGTACTCATCGCCACTCGGGCTGCGCAGTGGTGCAGCGGTTAACGTTGTCGCCTCACAGCAAGAGGTTCTCCGGTTCGATTCCTGGCTGGGGTGCCTTCTAGGTAGAGTTTGCATGTTCTTCCTGCATTTGCGTGGGTTTCCTCCGGGTACTCCAGTTTCCTCCCACATTCTAAAGACATGCGTCTGGAGTGTTTCTCCCAGGGCCTCTGCTGAAAATAGGCTCTGTGGAACCTAGTCAGACTTTCCTGGTCAACAAATGTTAAAATAAAATAAAAAATAAAATAAAATAAACAGTAGTTGTGCTAAACAAGGTGGATGTGTCAGAGTTCTTATTATAAAATGATTATGTTATGCATGCATCAAGTCAGGAGTTAGTTTTATGACCATAACGCTATATGCATTTCTGTGGTCTTTGCTGATACTTCTAAAGATAAATGTTTATCTTTGAATGAAGTATTTCAGTTATAATAATGAAGAAAATATTGATTTTTTGAAAAAAATGTAAATGCTTCAGTCATAACTCATACTTGTACTTTAGTCTCTGCAGGGCATACTGTTACCGACACGTTTATTACATTGAAATAAATTTGCTGCATCAGTGCATTAAACATTTTTAGAAAAGACAGCCTTATTTACAGAAGAGCTTCCTGTAACAGTTCCTCACTTTACCAATTTTATTGGCTTATAGATTTCCATCCAAGTTCTTGTCTGGCATTGTTTCAAGGATTAACTGGAGTTTTTGCAGGGAGTGGGAGTTAAAACAAAGAACCTAGCTATTCTTTAGTAGCGAGTTCTGCAAATCATCAGCTTCCTAGCTTTTCTGTTGTAGTAAATTGCATTGTGAACTTTAGTCATCTGAGTGGATACATCCGCCTTCCAGACCACTAGGCTAACAAAGAGAGCTTTATTTTTGCCACCAGTGTACATTGTTGTTGCACTACCAGCTAAGATAAAAAGCAGTATAATAATTTTTGTACTTCTTGTCTGATTTGTATGGAAATTAGTCTACAGTTTAAGGTTAGCTAGGAGTTGAAGTGTGCCACATTTCTGTTTGGCTGGATTATTGTGAAAATTTGCAAATATTTAAAAATGATATTCAGACAATACTTCCACCATGGATTCGTGTGAGGAAAATCTTTTTGTTTTTACATTTGTCTGAGACGCTGAACTTGCATTTTTTGAGAACCTCCGGCTGGGAATGTAGAGCACAGAGGGTCATAGCTGTGAGCTGTTAACTTACTTCATCCTGTCATTGTGGGTTTAATTCCCACCGTTTTTAGTCGCTTCAGTTGCCTGCTGTGTGACTGTGATGAAATTGGTTCACTGAGTAGTGTTTCTCGGTTACAGCTATGAAAAAAGCACACTATGTGTTTAGTGAGCTTGTTCTGTTAACAAATGCATTAGGTTGCTGCAGGTATCCTGATATGGCTAGATGCTGCCTGCTTATGTAGCCTAACCCATTTGTTTTATCCTCTGTCTTGTGCACATCTGTGTTTATGCCTGTCTGTCTGCGTTACTACTGTTGGGAAATTCATTGTGTAGGAGGTTAATTGCAGGTATTAACAATTTCTCCAAGCCTTTGAATGGGTGGTACCTCCATGATTTATAAGGCAGTTAAAGTTGATTGTCATAAAATCATGGTTACCATCACATTTTAGACTGGCTACATTGTAGGATGATGCTGTTACATACCATATTAAGGTGACATTTTAAGAATTTGATGGTCCCTTTGCTCTGGATTTGCACTTGGGCATATCCTTCTTATGCATACTGTTTTACTTTTTTCTTGAACACTCTCATTTAGAGAGACAGAAAGGGAGCACGAGAGCACACACCTCTTAACCAGTGCAGGTTGTTCCTGCAGCTGGAATAAAGGCTCGGGCTATTGTCACAAATGGTCCCACAGACCATACCATTGATTGCTCAGCCTTAATAATGCATGGCAAATTAGTACTGATGCCTTGGGCTATTACTAGTACTTGCCACACCCAAATAAAGTTCACATTGTACTGCTGGGGAGCAGTATTTCACATTCAGCCAAGTGCTGGTCAGTGTTATCTTATTAACAGCAACTGTATATTGTCTAAAACCATTGCATTCACATAAGCAGTTATTTTCGGTAGGTGTTAGAAATTCATATTCATTGCCACTACCCCTTTCTGCTTACATGAAAGCATACTACCACCAGCCAAAACAATCTGGCACACTCAGGCCACTATTACTATGCATTCTTAAGCGGAGCTAACCTTACTGCTAACTTACATTAGCTATGACTGAGCAGTTTTTCTTCAAATGACAGATGCTGACAGTTATAATTCCCTAGTCTTGTGTAATTGCCGTTAGGTAACTTAATAAACAACACTGTTTTTTTAGAGAAGCTGGGCAAAATACTTTGAAAATTAAGTATGCCAGCAGATATCTTCTTGCATATTGCAATATTAAAAAAATTGAATGGAAAGATCTAATTAGAAAAACACTGTCACATAGCTGGTTCTACTACCACTAACTGAAGCTAGGTGTGATACATGTACCTTTGACTTTTAAAATTATTAAGCAGTTCCAGAAACTCAGAGGCAGAGCTTAAACACAGAAGTTCACTGACTCTGGGCAATAGGTTGTCTCTCTCTCTCTCTCATCTACAGGTCATGAAAGACTATGAAAATAATTCTTCACTTCTTCTAGTCCGTAAAGTACACTGAACAGTCCAAGTAAAAAGCATAGACTAATTTAATTGTACTGATGCAGTGAAGTTTTATGGAAGACACATCATTTTTAGAAACTCCAGAGTGGTGTCCTGGAATGAGGCAATGCAAGAAATATTCAGTTAGCTCTGTCTTTTTCATCGAAGCCTTTCCTTTTGCTCTTCATTTCTTGATGAGTAGTTTTTGAATCCAAATAGCATCTTTCAAAACAAGGATTCTTAGATAATCAGAACGTTTCAACCTCAATAAGTTAAAATAGCTTTTAATGTAAAGTTAACAGTTTAAGGTGCACTAAGTTGTGCTAATGTGTATGTATAAGTGTGTGTGTGTCTGTCTGTGTGTGTGTGTGTGTGCTCGTTCACACATGCAAGCACTGCATGCATGTGCACACTAGTGCATATATGAGTGTTGGCATTAAAAAATTCCATTTTTAACTTTGTTGCATTTTTGCTTAAAAAACAGCTATAGGTTTGTACAGCTTTTCATGCTTCACATGTTTGCTGTATCTTTACTGAAGTAAAAGCTGTATGTTTCATGCAACTTTTCACACCTACCACCAGGGTGCACAGTTCTTTCTAATCACTTACATCGTTCCTGTTTTCTCCAAACTAGGACGCATACACTTATGAAGTGCACTGTTGTGCACCTGTTATCATTTCACTAGTAAGAAAAGTCGCAGGAGCTGCCTTTTCTTACTTAAGCAAGGACACTGTATCAGAAGTTTTCACCAGTGCAGTTACTTCAATCCCATGACCCACCAGAGGATATTTAGAAATATGTGGACTAAATCGCCTACTGATGTTTAGCAGGGATCAGGAAGAGTCATTGCAGAAGTCGGTCAAAGGACATGTCTTTTAGTCTCAGGCAAGAACTGGAAGGACATCAACCATTAAGTCCAGAGCACAAGCCTAAGCCTTAAACTGGCTTTAAGTTGAGGTCTGCTTTTGCTGTGTCGGCCTGTCAAGTCTTCATATCCAAACATGACTTCTGTTGAGATACTGCCATTTCATTCATTCTTCTTTAGATGGCAGTGAGCCTGATTAAAGTGGAAAATTCTGGAAGTTAGACTTTGGGAGTGGACAGTGCTTCATTTTAGGCACATTAAGAAGCTGATACTTTTCTGCTGCTTGAGGAGCAGGTTCTCAGGCCCTAGGTCATACTCATGCAGGATAACAATGTAAAGCAGTTTAATGTGATGCCAGTGTCACATGTAGTCCAGACGTGCACCTGAGTACTATCTCTGTCTAGTTTGTGTACTTGATCAACATGATAGCTGGAGTTATTTAGTCGTGCAGTGTAAGCAGTCAATTCCTTTGCCTCACTGCATCAGTGATTTGGGGTTTACTGTTGAAGCACTTGCTACTCGATACTTGCTATGGCTAAACCGGAAGGAACAGAGAGATATAAAGACTGATCCTTGTTTGCTGACCTGCTCCTCATGAGTATACTAATTTTGGAAAAGCTCTTAAGCTTATGAACTCCACTGTTAATTGGCCTTCTCTCCTTTGCACTTCCCCTGTAATAGCTGTCAATGACTTCTTCTTCTTCTTTTGGCTTTTCCCAGTTAGGGGTCGCCACAGCGGATCATCCGTCCGCTCATGATTGGCAGTGGAGTTTCACAGTGTCGAGTTGCCAGCCCGGCGCCCAACCTTCCACAGAAGGCACACACACACATACACTCACACCTAGGGCCAATTTAGAGTGTCCAATCCACCTACTGCATGTTTTTGAGATGTGGGAGGAAACCGGAGCACCCGGAGGAAACCCACGCAACCACAGGGAGGACATGCAGACTCCACACAGAAGGCACCCCAGCCGAGAATTGAACCGGAGAACCTCTTGCTGTGAGGTGGCAGTGCTAGCCACTGCACCACCGTGGCTGCCCGTAATAGCTCTCAATGACTAAATGAATAAAAAGATGGAGAAAACCTTGATTTTCTCATCCTTGGAGCCATTGATTGGGGGTGCTGTATTTGCAATTTGGCGGCAGCTAGATTTAGGCTACTCTGTGCTCGGGAAGGCAGGCCTCCTGTTGTAGGTCTCATTCTCCATGGCCTATTCTCTTTAAACATCAGGAGACTGACTCCAGTGTCATTTCATCTTCTTCTTCTGTTGTGCAAAGATTTCAGAAATATCAGCATTTATTCATCCAAATTCCTAGCCAACCTAATAAGTCAAAGAAAATCTCTACAAATTATTCTTCGACTTGTATACAAAGATAAAAAGTACAGCTCCAACCAGGACAAGGTGCAACTGTTTGAGGAATTGTACTCACATGCATACACAGAACAATCCAACACTATAACAAACCAGGAAATGGAAATATTCTTGAAACAACTAAACTTTCCAACACTCTCACAAGATCAGAGAGAACACCTCTCATCTCCCATCACACTACAAGAAGTAATTATAGTCATTAAAAAACTTAAGTCGAATAAATCTCCAGGACCAGACGGATTCACAGCAGAATTTTATAAAGCTTTTATTCTAACAGCTCCTAAAATATTACTAAATCTTTATAACTACGTTATAATTAATAATTTTACTGATCAACATCTAAATGTATCAAAAACGATATTTGTTCTTAAAGGCAAAGCTGACCCTAAAAACCCAGGAAGCTACAGAGTCATATCTCTATTCAATGTGAACATAAAGATATTTGCCTACATTTTAGCCAACAGATTAAAAACAGTGATAACTAGCATCATGTTATATTGTCCTATCTCACCATCATTCTTACAATGATGGGTTTAGAAGCCGATCCTCAGCTCCGACTCGGCCGAATACTTAGCTGAAAGTCTCAAACCTGGCTCGTGGCAAGAAGGTATCCCACAATGCAGTGGTGTAATTCCCCATATCTCGTTTGCCGCTTTATGCGGTTGGATGTATATAAATATATATATATATATATATATATATATATATATATATATATATATATATATATATATATATATATATATATATCTTTTATCCTTTAGTTTAACTCGTTGTACTTCTTTGCTGCTCGTTTTTAGGTTGTGATAGTTTTTTCCCCTTTAGCACGGCTTTTTCCGTCGCTTTGTAGGCCCATTTTGGTATCCAGTGTAGTGGTTATTGTTCGTCTGTTGGTCTCTTATAGCTCGTTTAAGTTAGAGAGCTATTTGCCCGTTTAACTTAGAGGGCTGTTAGTGTTTATTGTCTTGTCCAAAATAATAAAGAGAGCCTTTTAAGTTAGAGGTTCTATTTTTCTCCCCTGTTGTCACTCCTTGTGTTGTTCTGTAGTAAATGTTTGTGTAGCTTTAGCTATTTTAGCCTTATAAATTTGTCTTGTTGTTGTTGCTTTGTTTTTGCTGTCACCTTTAGGGTTTTAACTTGAAAATGTCCAAAAACCAGAAAGAGAGAGAATACAAGCCTTTGGCTTTAAGAAATGTTAGAAGTGCTCGCAAAAAATGTCCATTATAGATGGACATGTTATATGTGTTTATTGCCTTGGGGCCATTCATCCCCAAGAAGACTGCATGTTTTGTCATTCTTTTAGTGCTAGAGTACTTCAGGAAAGGAAAAATAAGTTGATTCTGAAAGGGCTGTTAAAGCCTTTATTTGAGCAAGCCATCCATAGTTCTTCTTCCACTTCTTCATCTTCTTCCTCTAAAAAGGATAAGTCTCACAAAAGACATTCACCCACAACATCGGCTCAGTCGGAGCCGCCAGTCAAACTTCCTAAAATTTCAAAGCCACTACTTCCTCGGCTCCACAGTCTGCGGAGCCGTTGGAAGTCCTTTTGGTTGATAGGCCTGGTACTTCAGCTCGAAAGCCTTCGGAGATGCAAGATACCTCCACTCGGAGCCGGTCCATTGATATTTCGCTGGTTTCTCCGACGTTGAGATCGCCAGTCCTTCAGAGATCTCGATCTCCTTCCCTATCTTCCAGGTCTACAAGGAGCTTATCAGATGATGAGGTGGAATGGGTGGTATGTAGACTCCTGAAGTCACCGGCCCTAACTAAATTATTCTTGGCTCCCACCCATTTGGTCCCGGAGCCTTCTGTGCCCACTGTTGTTCCGCCTCCGAGCCAAGCTGGTCCTTCAGAGCCGGAGTGCTTGGTACCACTTACTGTGGACCCATCGGTTCTGGGACCCCCATCGGTGTTCATGGAGCCATCTGCTCTGACTCTCTCGGCACCGTCCGGTGAGTCTGGGAGCCGAGGTTCCCTGGTCGGCCTGGGGGGGGGGATTCCCAGCCCCGATCTTATTCCGTGCCCAGTCTACCCTTTGGAGCGTCGGCTCGGATTAGCTTGGCTCCCACATCAGCCTCGGGTCCGATCTCGTTGGTTCCTTTGCCTTCCTCTGTCTCCTTGTAGCCGGGGTAGTCTTTGGAGCCAGTGGGATCCGCCTTTGAGCTGGTGAGGAGCGTGTTGTCTACCCATTCAGCACCACAGAAGGATACCAGTACTTGTCCCCCCAAGGCACCGGCTACTATCTCAGCACCACCCATTCCTCAAGACAGCAGAGACCCAGAGCCTCAGGATCCCCCATTGGGCAAACCCCTCTCCTCCAAGGCCTCCCCAGAATATCCTTCTGAGGAGCCACCTCGGATGAGGACCTGCAAGAGGAAGCATGTTGACTCCCCAGATGAGTCCATCACTTCAGACACTGACCTCGATGAGTTGAAAGAATCCCCATGGCCGCCCTCTGACGATATCTCATTTGCAGATATTCTAGAGATCCTCAAGCAAAGAGGCAGCTGGCAGACCACCACCCCTTCTGATGAGGAGTCAGTGTACCTGAAGGCTTTTGGGTCTCAACCTTCAGCCTCCTGGGTGTCTCCGCCTTTCGATGAACTAATGGACCTGGTTAGTCGAAAGGCATGGGAGTCACCCGACACTATGGACCCGGTCCCTCAGAGGCCAAACAAATTTTTGTCAGCTCCTTCGGGCAAGGAATTTCTAACAAAGGGAGCACCCGTAGATGCTGTGGTGGTGGCAGCAGCCACCAAGAAGGAACTTGCAGAGACTTCATCTGTTCATCCTCTGAATAAAGACTCTCGAACAATAGACAAATACAGGAAGCGTATCTTTTCTTCAGCGACTTTCTCACTGCGATCGTTGAACTACTTATCCCATTTTATGAGGCTACAAAGAGATCTCTTGAAAGAGCTAGGAGATACTTTACAAGGCTCATTAGCTGCGGGGGGTAAATGAGAAGGTCTCCTCCCAGCTGTCCACCTTAAATTCCATTGTCAACTCCTCCATGAGACTCATATCATACACAGCAGATGGAACGAACAGGGCAGCGGGTTCTGGAATTTCCCTTAGGAGACACTCCTGGATGCGCTTGTGCAATTTTTCAGAGCTCTTTAGATCTACCTTTACTAACGCCCCTTTTGATGGTTCCTAACTCTTTGGACCCAAAGTAAAAGACACTCTAACCTGATGCGAGCAGGAAGGGAAAACTCTCTCTGTCATTGGAGTAAGTTTTTCTGTACCTTCAAGACCTTATCCTGAAGGTCAGAAGAGCGGAAAGATGTGGGCAAAAGATCCCAGAGATTTTTCCAAGACGCACAGAGTGATACCTTCCCCAGGGGCAGAGGGGGAGGTTATAATGGTAGACGCTGTCCCAGAGGCAGAGGGGGCCCGCAAAACCAGGGTGACCACGATTCCTTTTGCGGATGCCCTTATCAGCATTCCTGAAAGGAGGCCTGACTGCTCTACTCTGGAGGCAGTCGGGGGACGTTTATCAATGTACCCAGAAGCCTGGCAAAATATCACAGACGACAAATGGGTAGTAAATATAATATCCAGAGGATACTCCATCCCTTTTTCCAAACCTGTTACACAGACCAAAACAATCCCAGATGTTCCACCCAGTCTAAGGGAACAAGCAACTATAGAGATTCAAAAGTTGCTCCACAAAAGAGTCATCTAAGAAGTCCCCCCAGAGCAAATAGGATTCAGAACTTACTCAAGATTCTTTTTGGTGCCAAAAAGAACAGGGGACTGGAGGCCCATATTAGACCTAAGCAAGTTAACTAAATCTGTCAAGACGTCAAAGTCCCGAATGGTGACACTGCAGTCTATTCTTCCCTTTTTAGGGAAAGACAATTGGATGTGCTTGATAGACCTTCAAGATGCTTACTACCACATAAAAATGAGCAGGACATCAAGAAGGTACTTACGCTTCCAGCTGGGAGCCAGCCATTACCAGTTCAGAGCTCTGCCCTTTGGTCTCACTACAGCCCCCAGAGTGTTCACCAAATGTATGGCAGTAACAGCTCACTTGAGACCTCTAGGATTCCGTGTGTTTCCCTATCTAGAGGACTGGCTCCTATCTGCCACCACCAAGCATCTACTTCTTCAAGCCAGGGACATAACTTTGGACATATGCAATCAGCTGGGCATTACAGTAAATTTTCAAAAGTCTGCCTTGTTGCCCTGTCAACATATTACATTCATAGGCACTGATCTAGACACTTCATCTATGGTAGCACGTCTTCCAACAGAAAGAGTTATAGCACTCAGACAGCAGATACTTCACCTCCTTCCCAAAAACAAAGTGAAAGCAAAGATAATTCTAAGATTATTTGGCCTCCATGATTACACTGGTCCCTCTTGCCAGAAAGCACATGAGGATCCTTCAATGGCTGGTATTCTCCCAGTGGTCACTTCAAGAGCTTCCAATGTCTCATCTGATCAGAATAACGGAATCTTGCAAGAACGGCTTAAGATGATGGATCCACTCGTGACAATGGGCAGACCCTTTGTTCCACTTCAACCAATAGCTACAGTGACTACGGATGCTTCCTAGATAGGGTGGGGGGCATTATCTGGGAAGAACAATCCAAGGTACATGGCAAGAACACGAAGCTCACTTGCATATAAATGTTCTAGAGATGAGAGCAGTGCTTCTTACATTGCAAGCACTTCAAGACTCTCTCCCTCTAGGGACTGTTGCGATTCAGTCAAACAGTATGTCTGTGGTTTGGTACATAAACAAGCAGGGGGGAACCAGATCTTACCCCTTTGTCGAGAAGCCCTAAGAGTATGGCAATGGGCAGTTTCTTCCCAGCACTTTCTAATTGCAATGTACATTCTGGGGAAGTCCAGCGTGATAACGGACAAGCTGAGCAGAGAAGTCCTAACGCCTCATGAGTGGTCTCTCAATCACAATGTAGCGGAAATGATTTTCCAAACATGGGGACAGCCTTGCTGCGATCTCTTTGCCACTCCCATGAATGCCAAGTGCAGCAACTGCTTTACCCTAATCTCCCCTCCAGGGGGACACCGAGAGACACTCTTGCTCACGATTGGCCTTTGGGTCTTCTATATGCCTTTTCACAGTTTCCACTCATATCCAGAGTAATTCAGAAAGCACAATGCTTGGGAAGCAGGATAATTCTCATTGCTCCTTACTGGTCTCGCCAAATTTGGTTCCCCTTCCTTTAGTCTCATCTTCAGGAGAAGCCTTGGATTCTGGACCCAGTGCCAGATCTGCTGACTCACATGTCAGGTGAGCTTCATCCTTCTCTCCACACCCTAAAACTGACAGCTTGGCTGCTCCACTTCCCAATTAAGTCAGGCTTCACAATTTTATTCCGACAGTTAGACATATCTTAATGTCTTCACACAAAGCTTCCACTAGGAAGCTGTATTCTAGTAAATGGAAGAGGTTTTCCCTTTGGGCTCAAGATAGGAACATTGATTCTTTCTCTGCACCTATTCATTATATTTTGAAATTTTTGGTGGAACTGTTTCAACAAGGCTCAGCTGCAGCAACCATCAAGGTTCAACTTGCTGCAATTTCAAATTTTCATATTGGTGATTCTACTTCCAACTTAATGTCGCATAGGTTGTGTAGAGCCTTCTTAAAAGGTGCTTCCTTATTAAGACCTCCCTTTAAGGAACCCCTTTCTCCTTGGGATCTAAATTTTGTCTTGTCTCATCTCACGTTACCTCCCTTTGAGTTATCTTCATCTTCAGACCTCAAGTTCCATTCCTGGAAGACCATGTTTCTAGTGGCTATAACTTCTGCTAGAAGGGTGTCAGAATCGCAAGCTCTTTCTATTAAATCACCATATTTGATTTTTCATAAGGATAGGGTATCCTTACATACAAACCCATCCTTTCTACCTAAAGTCTTTTCTCCGAACAACATAAACCAGTCCAGAGAACTTCCAGTGCTCTTTCCTAATCATAGCAACAAGCCAGAGTACAAATGACATCAACTGGACGTGCATAGACAACACAGATTCTATTTGCATAGAACCAAAGACTTCAGAAAATCTGACCAATTATTTGTATCCTTCTCTGATGCAAAAAAAAAGGATCCTCAGTCTCAAAAACTACTCTTTCCAATTGGCTTTCAAATTGTATTACATTCATCTATAACTCAAATCACAAAGATTTACGTTTCAAAGTGAAGGCTCATTCCACTAGAGCAATGGCTAAGTCATCTGCTTTTCAAGCCAAATTCCCATAGATAATATTTGTGCAGCAGCTACTTGGTCTACTCCACATACTTTTATCACTCATTACAAAGTGGATTTGGCCTCCAGGGACAGGGCCTCCATTGGTTCCATGGTGCTTAAAGGTGTACTCCCGTAAGCCACCCAGGGAAAAGGTGCTAGGGATGTGGTCATATCATTGTAAGAATTAAGGTGAGATAGGACACCATAACATAAAGAAGTTATGTACGCACCATAATGTTCCATGTTTGTTGTCCCATCTCGCCGTTCATTCTTACGAACCGTCCCTCCTTCCCCCTGCAAAAGACTCCTTGTGGACCTGGTAGATTTTTTATTACTTTCAGGAGTTCTTTGTTTCAGCTTGTTTCTCCTTCCAGTACATATAGTATGGACTTGGATATATGTTTATATGTATATGTTTGTAGATATGTATATAATGTACATATTGTTCAGTATTAGAAGCAAACAAGATCTGGGGAATTACACCACTGCATTGTGGGATACCTTCTTGCCACGAGCCAGGTTTGAGACTTTCAGCTAAGTATTCGGCCGAGTCGGAGCCGAGGATCTACTCCAAACCCATCATTGTAAGAATGAACGGCGAGATGGCAACAAACATGGAACATTTTGGTGAGTACATAACTTCTTTATTTCACCCTATCAGTCTGGTTTTATTCAACAAAGACAAACCTGTGACAACACCATAACCACTGGATGCTATGATTTATTTATTTATTAATTTTTATTTCGCATTTGTTAACCGGGTTGGTCCAGCTGGGTAAGAATTTACCCTTTTCCAGTTGAGACCTGAGGGGAAAAGCCCCAAACAGACATACAAATACATACGAATAGAGACAAATTAACAATATTACGGAGAAAAACAATCTTATGAATACAATGGATAAGAAAAACATAATGTACTCAATGAAATAATACATAGCTATATATACAAAAAGTGTTGTAATAGGTTGTAACAGGAGAAACAACAATAAATCCAGCGGGTAAGCAGGAAGGAAGTTAAGGTTGTAGGTAATATAATGAAAAGAAACAAGGTATAATTAGATTAGTGGCTAGAAGAAGAATTGTGTAAGTGCAGAGGCTTCAGATTTGAGGGAAAGTAGAGTGGGAGTAAAAAGTAGAGAGAGGTGACTGCACAAGGGACCGTGAATCAGAGGAGGGAATGGTGCAAAAGAAGATAGTAGTAGAGGAGGGATGTAGTGATCTAGAGGGAGGGTACAGAAAGAAGAGCAGTTGGATAAAGTAAGTTATAGAAAGAGGAAAAAGGTCTTATAGATCAGACTTAGTGGTGAAGTGGGTATGTGGAGAGGGAGGGGTTAAGTAGGATGATAACAGGTACATAAAGGGTTGTTATGGAGGTACACTATCAGGTCATGTTTGAAGTTAGGAAGGGAGGTATGACTTCTAATATGGAGTGGAAGATTGTTCCAGGTAAGGGAGAGATGGAGTGTTTATAGAGTATTTTACCTATGTTCTTTTTGGGTTGATAGACTTGTAGTAAAAGTTTATCAGAGCTGCGCAGGGATCGGGGAGGGGTGTACCAGGAGATCAGGTTGGACAGAGATGGACAGTCAGAGTTTGAATTAAGAATTCTGAAAGCTTGGATCAGCTGACATTTGGTCAGAAGGTGTGGGAATTCGAACCAATGTAATTTTATGAGAGTGGAGCAGTGATGGGATTTATAGGGGTTGCTGGTGACAAATGTAGCAATTTTGTTACAGGTTTGGTCTAGTTTTGCCAGCAGGTTATTTTGTATATTGGAAAATAGAGGGGAGCCATAGAGGAGGGCAAGGAGGAGATAGGATTGGGCTAGCAGTAGTTTTCAGTTGGGGATCATGAATTTGCTGTTTCTGTATAGCATGCCCAGTTTTTGGTGTGTTTTCTTTATAGAATGTAGTATGTGGAGGTCTAGTTTGAGCTAGTATAATCATAAAAACTTCCCACTCTTTGCTCTTGTAATAGATGCATCTAAGGCTTTTGACAGAATCAATCAAAAATTCTTATTTTCAATACTACCATATTTCAACATTCCCCCAGAATTTATAACATTCATTAAAGTATTATACTCCAAAGCACATACTTATTTTCTAGAATAGATATTAAAAATGGAACTAGACAAGGATGCCCCCGTCACCATATCTCTTCAATTTGTATATAGAACCATTATTTCTACCTATTACGCAAAAAAACAGCAAATGCCAAATTTATATAATACAAGTGATTCCTTTTACAGCCTTCACAGATGACCTGAACCTATATTTTACAATGCCGTTCTCCGATATCAAGAAAATCTTAACCTCTATAACTGACCACTCGAAGTTTTCTAATTATAAAATAAACCCAGCAAAATCACTAGTATTTCCTACCAATCTATCCTCCAAACTAACAATATACCCACTTCCCACAGAAATTAAATTTAAGCGCACTTTAAAATACCTCAGAATTATTTTTCATCAAGACCCATCATTGGTGTACCAAAGCAATGTAACAGACCTATGGTCAGCAGTACAACAGGACTTTAATAGATGGGAAAAACTTCATTTATCTGTACTAGTCAGGGTTGCCATTATCAAAATGAACATTCTACCAAGAATGTTATACCTATTCAATGTTACTGACATAGCAATACAAGCTAACTTCTTCCATGTATGGTATCCTAAATCATTCAGAGTTGCATATAAATATCCAAGCCAAAAATATGGTTTCCTACTTGGACAACCCTATACTATAACTATGTTAAATCATTGAACATAAATCCCCAGGCTCTCCCTTTCTTGGACAAAAATAGTTTGAAGAACATGAAGTTACATAAAACAATTGGAGACAAAATAAAGGCACTGCAAAAACTTATCAACCCCCTGAATTTATGTAATGCCTTTATTATAATGCAACCTCTGCATATGAATCCTAATCTTAAGATTAAGGATAAAATGTTAAACTTAAAACCATACCCCTTGCTAAGGGAGTTGACAGTGTTAGACCTTTATTCATATAGGAATCAATCCCTCACAGAGCTGAGAACAACTTTGAACTTACCTAAACAATATCTAATTATGCTAAGACAAATCAGAGATATGTGTGCTAGTATACTAAATAATCCTGTAATCACACAGAGACACATAAGTTTAGTCAAAACACTCTGGTCTCTACTAACATTGAGAAAAAAATGATTTCCTGCTCGTACAAACTAATTTTGTCAGTAAGGTACCAAGAAAAGATAATTTTCTCAAAATACTGGCATGGCATAGATCCACTAATTCTAATGACCAAATGACTCAATCTCTTCAAATGACAATTAAGTATATTCCCTTTAGAAAGCTGAGCTACACTCAGTTTTCATGATACTAAATAATGAGTACCTTACCCTGACACAAATACATTTAAACCTACTTCATCCCCCTTATGTCCACATTGTGATAGCCAGAATGTTGACCTACTTCATATATTCTGGAGCTGTAAATGCTCATACTAATTATGGTGTTCACTCAAAGTCAGATTAAGCAAAATGGGATATGAAAAATCTACATTATCCTGGAAATTTGCCCTATTACATGTTCCCTCTGTGAAGCTAAAGAAACAACAGGAAATAATATTAATTACACTATTCACACTTGTATTATATTACACTGAACTGGAAAGACAGAACTCAGATGTCTTGGAATGAATTCAGACAAATAGCTATCAGATACATAACAGCACACAGATTTTTAATGTACACCCAAAAACAAAATAAACATTTTGATGAGTTTTGGAACTCGCTAATAGATCATATACTGATATGACACCCACTGACTCCTACCAATGTCCAATTATTAAGGAATGAAACTGTATTTTTTCTCTAGACTCCGTCCCCAACACCTCTCCCCCTCCATCGTTTACTTATAATCAATACACTTTTGGGATACTTGCTGTAATCCATGCTAATTTTATTCTTCCCCAATAGAAATAATTATATATCAAGTACACCTACAATGCTATCATATTGGTTGTGTTTTATCAGCAAACAGTACATATGTATATAGTTTTATTGAATAATTTAATATTTTTCTCGACTTTCTTGCTAATCATGTGATAACACCATCCCATCACTCTATTATATTTCATTGTACTTAATGTTATCTAACTATTTTGTTTTCTGGTCTGATATGTTTGTTCTTGGTATTGAACTCAATGGAAATGTTATTTAAGAAATGTAAATAAAGAGATTGTTAAAAAAAAAGAAATCAGAGAGAGAAAAAGAAATGGCAGCATTTAGACATTATTGAGAGTCCAAAGCTGTAGATAGTTTATTCTTTTGACATACTGAACTTGTACAGTGTTAATCTTTTGAATTGCATGTCCTAGTTATAATCCTTCCTGATGAAATAATCTTTGGAGGAAAAAACCCTGGCATTACATTACTCTGATAAGAATGAAACTATGTAAAAGTCTAATTTTAGTCCTGTGGACTTCCATGTAGCCCAGTATAGCTTCAGTACTGAAGATGCTGCATCTAGAACCGTGGCTTTAGGTGTCTTTCTGCATATGGGATACTGGCTTCCATGATGTATTCAATGATGAGCTACAGACACCATCAGGTGCATTCTTTAAGGATGATACTCTTTTTTTGGAAGCACTCTCAAGACATTAATGAGATTCTGTTAGACTAAGGCATAACAGAAGGCATTTATGTTTTATTTTACTATACGTCTCCTTATTATGTATGACTCTATGCATGTGAATCAAATACCCACTCTGTGCATGAAAACATCTGTAAACGCCTTCTTTTTAATATTATTTAGCATACTGTAAATACCTGTCATATACCATTAAGTGTCCTTGCAACAAACTGCTATGACATGAAGTAAATGTGTACAAATTTCTATACATTTATCACCCCTGGCCCAGGACATGTCTACCTACCCATTTGACATATATGTAAGTAAGTAAACAAGTAAATAAGTACATAAATCTTGTTTATTTATTTGCTTATTTGCAGTGTGTAGACTGGTTACAAGACATTTCATGATATATGGTCCATATTATTTAGAGAGCTCAGTCTCTGAATATAGGTATCATGGAGGACAGACTACATTATGCTATGCAGGCACCACATGTGATCTAGTGAAAATAATTTATGCTGAACTATTTAGGTGTGTTTCAGTCCAGAGAATTAGAAAGTTTCACGGCTGATGTCATGTCCATCTGTTAGGGATTTTACCATAGTAGTGCACTTCTGATTTTTTTTATTCATTCATTCATTCATTTAATAATTTTCTGTTGCTATCCTAATGCACTTCCGGTTTCTGTGGTCATTCATTTTCTGATGCATACCTTTCCAAACAAGTGATAATAAATGCTTTATCAAAACAAGCACATAGTACAATAGAGGATTGTAAAATGAATGAATGAGCTTCAGTATTGTCTAACCCACATTAGTGTATTGTCCGAGGTTTGAATTGTTCTCTGGTTCATAAGTCTTAATACACCTTATTTATTGTAAATGCTCTTTAACAGATATGTGACATAGAGTGTAATGAATTAAACAAATATAAGCAAGATACTGGATGATTTAACCACAGTTGTATTATCAAGAAGGCACAATATGATGCACTTTCAACTAAGCAATGCTGTTTTGTGACGTTACCGGGTAAAGCTGAAAGACAACAACAACAACATTGTATGGGTCTCAGAGTTCCATCCAAGTACTTAAAACTGAATTTTTATTTTATTATTGTACTGACTGAAGTGAATTGTAAAATTAATCACATTAATACAACTGTCCCGTGGTAGTGGTGCTGCGGTAGCGTTGTCGCCTCACAGCAAGACGTCGCGTTCGATTCTCAGCTAGAGCGTCTTCTGTATGGAGGCATGCGTGAATGGGCGTGCCTTCATTGAAGGTTGTGCATCAGGGCTGGTAACTCGGCATGTAAAAATCCACTACTAAACATTAGCGGACCGGAGTTCCGCTGTGGCGACCCCTAAGCCGAAAGACACAACAACAAAAAATCACATTAATACAACTCTAAAAGAGGAAACTCAGTTGCTAACACATCTGCCTGTATGGTTACTGAAAGTAGTTTTTACCAAACTATTTTGGTATCTTTTAGTGTAATGTATTAAACAAGTTTGTGGCTACTTCCATTGTGGTTTTCAGAAAATGCATCATTTAGGGACATATCCCAGTGTATCGGCAATGAATATTGTAGCTGTAATAATTTCCATCAGTTTTTTTTTCTGTAAATTTTACTAGAGCCTTCTTTGTATGTTTGCATTATCTTGTTACTTTTTTAAATTACTGTTTAATTCCTAGGTCTTTTGCTTTTTTTTGTGATCAGCTATTATGATGAGAATCAGATGGCAGAGAAAAGTCCAACTTTCAGGACTGATGGAGAAGGTTACCCTCATTTTTATAGCCCTCCCCTCACAGTAGCACCTCTTTTCAGCTCCATGCAGTGTGGCCTGCTGTGGGAAGTAGACCTCTGCATGCTGACTTCCCCAGCTACTGAGCTTATGCAGCACCCTCCACCCCATCCCCAGGTTAGGTAAATTGGCCACAACCTCTCAGCCACATTCTCCCTGCTTAGGCTTCTCCAGTACAAACACATTAATAGAATTTAAGTCATCTAGGCCATAGTCAGGGCTACATCTTTCTACACATCAGAGACAAGGGTTGCATATGACATTTTTTTTTTTACTTTTGCGTACCCCATACGATTTTCTGTTAACTTCCTAAGATCAGTGTAAACTGGTTGTTTAGTCAGGAACTTTTTAAAAGCTTTTAATTTCTTTTCCATTTCCATATATTTCACCGCTCAGAATCATGGAAGAGCCTCCCCTTTTTCACATTCAGATCTCATGTTATTTCACGTTATTTCAGAAAGCAATTTGTCTCAACCTAGAGACAGTAGAGATTCTATAATTCTTAGTATTGGTCACTACAGTTTTTCATCATGAGACTGTCGCTGCCACGGTGGTGCAGCGGTTAGTGTTGTCGCCTCACAGCAAGAGGTTCTCGGGATCGATCCTTGTTTGAGGCACCTTCTGTGCGGAGTCTGCATGTCCTCCCTGTGGTCGTCTGGGTTTCCTCCAGGTGCTTCGGTTTCTTCCCAAATCCCAAAGACATGCTGGAGGTGGATTGGAGACTCTAAATTGGCCCTAGGCGTGAGTGCGTGCATGTGTGTGCCTTCTGTGGAAGGTTGGGCGCCAGGCTGGCAACTCGACACTGTAAAACTCCACTGCCGATCTTGAGCAGACAGGTGATCCGCTGTGGCGACCCCTAACTGGGAAAAGCCGGAAGAAGAAGAAGACTGTCTTGCTGGAATCAGTAAAGTACTGTAAATGGTTAAAGTGAAAGTTTTCCAAAATTAATTTTTAGAGAACTCTTTGTAATAGTAACAGGAGTGAGCTATACTGAAACACTGTGCAAATAAACTAGTAAACACACTTTTTTTTTTGGTGACTGAAATGCTGCTTTTGACTATTTAAGTACAAGATTAAGCAGAGTGTCACACTTCTGTGATTTTGACTTTCTTGCTCTTTGAGGTGACAGAGCAAAGCAGACAATGTTTATATGCTACAGCTGCGTTGGAAAGGGGAGTGCCAGGTAAAATTAATGATTGCAACTATGAACAATTAATAAACCCCTGCTTCTTTGCCTCTTTCATATTAAAGAAAATGTAAATGAACCAAGAATAGTTTTTGCAAGCTTATAGTAAACACAACCCAGAAGTAGAAGCACTCTGACTCAGTTTTCACAAGCCACCTGAAAAGCAAGTGACTCACAGCTCTGTAATTGTAACTAAATGGAGGGAAAAAATGCTAATTTTTATTGTTTAGGCTAAGCTTTTCCAGCCTGTGGCCTGCAGAACACAATCAGTTCCAGCAGTTTACTTGAGATCTGCCATGCTCATTTGAGTTTTAGCTCTCAGTACTAGGCAGAGAAAATTAATTCATATTCCTTTTTCTTCGTGGCGCGATGATTACAAATGACACTGTTAACAGCCACCTTTATACTGCTGTGACCTCATAATGGGTAACTGGAGACTGAGATGCAGCAAAAGACTTGGGGTTGAATGGCATTTTTGAGTGTGTTTTGTACCCAAGTACATTGATGATAACCTAATCAATGCAAAACAAGTGGAGGGTAGTAGAGCTAATTATGGATATGTGTAACAACTTGAAGAACAGCAACAAGAAGAAATCCACAACCGGCCACAGTACAAACACAGGTTTAATAATTATGGATATGTATGTTTCCTTTAGGCTTCGTAAGCAAACATAGACTCGTTTCAAAATGAGAAATGTTTTGCCTTTTTTATCAGTCTCGAGAAAATCAAGCAATACCAAATCTGGCCCCTAGTATGGAAAGTATATACAGGCCTGATCTAGGCCATGTTATATTATAGGTCCCAAAAAAAAAAATTCTGGGAGGAGGAAGAGAGTGAAAAATGAAATCACACCATTATTGCAGTCACAATGATGGCCAATGTGGGGATAAGAAATTAATGTATTAAGACTCGCATTAATTTTGATACATTGGTAGTGCATAGAATGTCAAGATATGATAAAGAATACACATTTTTTGCCTTTAGTGTGGAGTTTTGTCTTCCTCAGAACTTTAAGCATGTCTTGCCTACTCCCTTATCTTTTGTCTAGTACTTCTTTAGCTAAAATACATAACAGCACCTTATCATCCTTAACCCCTACAGCTGTTTTCTTGTCTGCTTTATTCTTAATCATTTTATTCATACAATTTTTGACCATCAAATATTATTTCTGTGTTCACATCGGCATCACTTCTGGCTATCATATTATACAACATCCCATCCCTCACATACCTATTTAACATCATTTGACACCCAAGAAGGATTTATTTTCTCAGTACAAGTGTCTTTACCCTCTGCATGCCATTACTTTATTTCATAATACACTACCCCAGCAAATTCATTCCAAAGATTCCAACAGAAGTCTTGGTGCCATACCTCTCAACCTCTTAGAGCAAGAAATCTGGGCAAAGCCTGACATAGTGGGGGACAAAGGTCCAAACATAGGGACACATTTTAAATATTGCTCTTGTAAACTTAGAAAGTTGCTAGAATAACAGGATTTGTGTTAACATGCTTTTTCCGAAGAATAGGGTGTCTGAAACTCCAATGCATGTCATTTAGTGACTTTTATCCTTAGTGTTTTGCCAAAAAAACAAAATTTTTATGAGGAACAGACCAAAAATATGAGGCAAAAATGTATGCTTGGTGCCTGTCATCTTGTTCTTGTAGCAATTAGTAAAACATACAAATATATGGTCAATCCTTTTAACTGGATTCTGTAACTGTACTTTCGACACTTCTTTCATTTTTCATAAGACGAAATTGAAGATATTCCTGCATGAAATAGGTGCCATTCTTAATTGCTGTATTCCTTTCTTGCTGTATCCCCTTCCAACCTAAGAACCTGAAACATAGCATCCTCTCAGTCTGTTTCTGCTGCATTGAACTCCTTTATGTTAACCCAGATGCACACACACCACATCTAAACTGTTCTGCTGTAGAATATTTTCTTATTATGACTCTTGATTAAGAGGATTTAGACAGTATCAGACCATACAAAGTGGCGGTAATTAATGTAGAGCAGTTGTAGTAAACATGCTATTTGACCAATACAAAAGTTTATAGCCAAGACAAGGTCTCAGAGATTCTAATATGAAATTGGAAGAGAGCCTTCAGTTAATGCCTTGCTCTGTTCATTAGGTTACCTCTCTGGTGTTTTATTATCTGTTACTTATAAGAATGTACTTATTCATCAGTTTTATGTATTAAAATAGCAAGTGCCAGGAGGGTCAGTTATAGGATAGCCAGGAAAGATAGGGGTACTTGGGGGAGTTCATCTAGTTTGAGGACTCTTATACTCATTCCAACCTATTGGATTTGCCATTAACAGTGGAAAGTGAGCTGCATGTTATATAGTAAAGCATTTTCAGCAGAGCTATTCTCATGCCTCACTAGTGGTCTCTCAAGCAATCCATAGCGGAAGAGATTTTTCTGGAATGGGGTCGTCCATGTTGCGATCTTTTTGCTACTCCCAAAACAGCAAATGTCCAGACTTCTTCAGCCTCTTCCTCTATCAGGCCATCCCCCAGAGACGCTCTGACCCAGGATTGGCCCCAGGGACTTCTTTATGCCTTCCCCCATTTCCTCTGATCCCTCAGGTCATCCAGAAAGCTACCGCTTTGAGAGCCAAATTGATTCTCATTGCCCCTTACTGGCCTCCCTTCGTGACAAGTTTGGTTCCCGTCCCGCCATCATCACCTTTTGGTGCAGCAGTGGCATCTGGACCCAGTGCCAGATCTACTGATTCACCAATCCGGTCAGCTGCACCGTTCAATCCCTTCTCTCAACCTTACTTCATGGTTGCTCCACTTCCTTCTAGCCAGGCTTCCTTTGATCTCTAACCCTGTTAGAGATATCATAATAACTTCACTAAAATCCTCTACCAGGAGGATTTACACGAGCAAATGGAACGTTTCTCTTATTGGGCTAAGGCCCAAAATATTGATCCTTTACTGCCCCTGTTCAGGCAGTTCTGGACTTCTTAGCAGAGATTTTCATGCAGGCTCTTCTTCTTCCACAGTCAGAGTTCAGTTGGCTGCTATTTCTAATTTTCATGTTGGGATAGCAGATCATAATATCATGTCCCATAGGCTCTGCAGGCCTTCTTGAAAGGAATTTTCCTACTAAAGCCTCCAATCAGGAATCCTCCTCCTCAGTGGGATCTAAATTTAGTGCTGACATCCTTGATTCTTCCCCCTTCGAGCCAGCTGTTTCTTGTTCCCTGAAATATCTTTCTTGGAAAACTTTATTCCTAGTGGCTATTACATCTGCCAGGAGGGTGTCTGAACTTCATGCTCTTTCGGTTCGATTTCCTATTTGGTTTTTCACAAAGACAGAGTATCTTTGAGAACTAATCCATCTTTTTTTACCTAAGGTCGCTTCAAAACAATCTGAATCAATCCATTGATCTCCCTGTATTTTTCCTAACTATTCAGATAGAGCTGAACAAAAGCTACATTATCTTGATGTCCACCGTCAGCTTAGATATTATTTGGACAGAACAAAAATTTAGGAAATCTGATCAACTTTTCGTTTCCTATGCGGATAATAAAAAGGCCTTCCTGTTTCTAAAGTGACTTTGTCCAGATGGCTTTCTTCGGTCATCACTGAAATTTATACGATCAGGGAAAACAGCTGTGCTCAAAACCTAAAAGCACATTCAACTAGGAGTTTAGCTTACTTCTACAGCTTTTCAAGCTAGACTGCCTTTGGACACTATTTGTGCAGCGCCACTTGGGCCACTCCTCACACTTTTGTTTCCCATTACAAATTGGACTTGGCCTCCAGGGACAGAGCCAGTTTTGGCTCTACAGTCCTCAAGAGTTTGTTCCATTGAGCCACCCAGGATAGAGGTGCTAGGACGGTCCCATCAAGCAAGAATGAAGGCGAGATTGACAACTTAACATTAAGTTATGCTTCCACCATAACGCTCCATGTTAGTTGTCTTCTCGCCTCTTTCTTGCGACCCTCCTCCTTCCCCTGGCCTGGACAGACCTTGTATAAGAAACTATTATGCTAAAGACCATTGACCCCTAACCTGGTCCTTTTTCCATCTGTAAGTTTCTTCTTCCTTTGGGAAGTATTTTATGCTTGGTGATTGCCCTTTGTCAACAAACGAGATCTGGGTACTTCCTGCCTTGCATCATGGGATATGGGGCTGCCTCGAGCTGGTAAAGGAGTTCTCGAGCTAAAAGCAGTCGGAATTTGGGCCGAGGATCGGCTCCGAACCCATCAAGCAAGAAAGAAGGCGAGAGAAGACAACTAACATGGAACGTTATGGTAGGAACATAACTTCTTATTAACAGATATGTGACATAGAGTGTAATGAATTAAACAAATATAAGCAAGATACTGGATGATTTAACTACAGTTGTATTATCAAGAAGGCACAATATGATGCACTTTCAATTAAGCAATGCTGTTTTGTGACGTTACCGGGTAAAGCTGAAAGACAACAACAACAACAACAACAACATTGTATGGGTCTCAGAGTTCTATCCAAGTACTTAAAACTGAATTTTAATTTTATTATTGTACTGACTGAAGTGAATTGTAAAATTAATCACATTAATACAACTGTCCCGCGGTAGTGGTGCTGCGGTAGCGTTGTCGCCTCACAGCAAGACGTTGTCGCGTTCGATTCTCAGCTAGAGCATCTTCTGTATGGAGGCATGCGTGAATGGGCGTGCCTTCGTTGAAGGTTGTGCATCAGGGCTGGTAACTCAGCACGTAAAAATCCACTACTAAACATTAGCGGACCGGAGTTCCGCTGTGGGGACCCCTAACCGGGATAAGTCGAAAGAGACAACAACAAAAAATCACATTAATACAACTCTAAAAGAGGAAACTCAGTTGCTAACACATCTGCCTGTATGGTTACTGAAAGTAGTTTTTACCAAACTATTTTGGTATCTTTTAGTGTAATGTATTAAACAAGTTTGTGGCTACTTCCATTGTGGTTTTCAGAAAATGCATCATATAGGGACATATCCCAGTGTATCAGCAATGAATATTGTAGCTGTAATAATTTCCATCAGTTTTTTTTCTGTAAATTTTACTAGAGCCTTCTTTGTATGTTTGCATTATCTTGTTACTTTTTTAAATTACTGTTTAATTCCTAGGTCTTTTGCTTTTTTTTGTGATCAGCTTTTATGATGAGAATCAGATGGCAGAGAAAAGTCCAACTTTCAGGACTGATGGAGAAGGTTACCCTCATTTTTATAGCCCTCCCCTCACAGTAGCACCTCTTTTCAGCTCCATGCAGTGTGGCCTGCTGTGGGAAGTAGACCTCTGCATGCTGACTTCCCCAGCCACTGAGCTTATGCAGCACCCTCCACCCCATCCCCAGGTTAGGTAAATTGGCCACAACCTCTCAGCCACATTCTCCCTGCTTAGGCTTCCCCAGTACAAAGACATTAATAGAATTTAATTCATCTAGGCCATAGTCAGGGCTACATTTCTCTACACATCAGAGACAAGGGTTGCATATGACATTTTTTTTTTACTTTTGCGTACCCCAGACGATTTTCTGTTAACTTCCTAAGATCAGTGTAAACTGGTCGTTTAGTCAGGAACTTTTTAAAAGCTTTTAATTTCTTTTCCATTTCCATATATTTCACCGCTCAGAATCATGGAAGAGCCTCCCCTTTTTCACATTCAGATCTCATGTTATTTCACGTTATTTCAGAAAGCAATTTGTCTCAACCTAGAGACAGTAGAGATTCTATAATTCTTTGTATTGGTCACTACAGTTTTTCATCATGAGACTGTCGCGGCCACGGTGGTGCAGCGGTTAGTGTTGTCACCTCACAGCAAGAGGTTCTCAGGATCGATCCTCGTTTGGGGCACCTTCTGTGCGGAGTCTGCATGTCCTCCCTGTGGTCACCTGGGTTTCCTCCAGGTGCTTCGGTTTCTTCCCAAATCCCAAAGACATGCTGGAGGTGGATTGGAGACTCTAAACTGGCCCTAGGCGTGAGTGCGTGCATGTGTGTGCCTTCTGTGGAAGGTTGGGCGCCGGGCTGGCAACTCGATACTGTAAAACTCCACTGCCGATCTTGAGCAGACAGGTGATCCGCGGTGGCGACCCCTAACTGGGAAAAGCCGGAAGAAGAAGAAGACTGTCTTGCTGGAATCAGTAAAGTACTGTAAATGGTTAAAGTGAAAGTTTCCAAAATTAATTTTTAGAGAACTCTTTGTAATAGTAACGGGAGTGAGCTATACTGAAACACTGTGCAAATAAACTAGTAAACACTCTTTTTTTGGTGACTGAAATGCTGCTTTTGACTATTTAAGTACAAGATTAAGCAGAGTGTCACACTTCTGTGATTTTGACTTTCTTGCTCTTTGAGGTGACAGAGCAAAGCAGACAATGTTTATATGCTACAGCTGCGTTGGAAAGGGGAGTGCCAGGTAAAATTAATGACTGCAACTATGAACAATTAATAAACCCCTGCTTCTTTGCCTCTTTCATATTAAAGAAAATGTAAATGAACCAAGAATAGTTTTTGCAAGCTTATAGTAAACACAACCCAGAAGTAGAAGCACTCTGACTCAGTTTTCACAAGCCACCTGAAAAGCAAATGACTCACAGCTCTGTAATTGTAACTAAATGGAGGGAAAAAATGCTAATTTTTATTGTTTAGGCTAAGCTTTTCCAGCCTGTGGCCTGCAGAACACAATCAGTTCCAGCAGTTTACTTGAGATCTGCCATGCTCATTTGAGTTTTAACTCTCAGTACTAGGCAGAGAAAATTAATTCATGTTCCTTTTCCTTCGTGGCGCGATGATTACAAATTACACTGTTAACAGCCACCTTTATACTGCTGTGACCTCATAATGGGTAACTGGAGACTGAGATGCAGCAAAAGACTTGGGGTTGAATGGCATTTTTGAGTGTGTTTTGTACCCAAGTACATTGATGATAACCTAATCAATGCAAAACAAGTGGAGGGTAGTAGAGCTAATTATGGATATGTGTAACAACTTGAAGAACAGCAACAAGAAGAAATCCACAACCGGCCACAGTACAAACACAAGTTTAATAACTATGGATATGTATGTTTCCTTTAGGCTTCGTAAGCAAACATAGACTCGTTTCAAAATGAGAAATGTTTTGCCTTTTTTATCAGACTCGAGAAAGTCAAGCAATACCAAATCTGGCCCCTAGTATGGAAAGTATATACAGGCCTGATCTAGGCCATGTTATATTATAGGTCCCAAAAAAAATTCTGGGAGGAGGAAGAGAGTGAAAAATGAAATCACACCATTATTGCAGTCACAATGATGGCCAATGTGGGGATAAGAAATTAATGTATTAAGACTCGCATTAATTTTGATATATTGGTAGTGCATAGAATGCCAAGATATGATAAAGAATACACATTTTTTTGCCTTTAGTGTGGAGTTTTGTCTTCCTCAGAACTTTAAGCATGTCTTGCCTACTCCCTTATCTTTTGTCTAGTACTTCTTTAGCTAAAATACATAACAGCACCTTATCATCCTTAACCCCTACAGCTGTTTTCTTGTCTGCTTTAATCTTAATCATTTTATTCATACAATTTTTGACCATCAAATATTATTTCTGTGTTCACATCGGCATCACTTCTGGCTATCATATTATACAACATCCCATCCCTCACATACCTATTTAACATCATTTGACACCCAAGAAGGATTTATTTTCTCAGTACAAGTGTCTTTACCCTCTGAATGCCATTACTTTATTTCATAATACACTACCCCAGCAAACTCATTCCAAAGATTCCAACAGAAGTCTTGGTGCCATACCTCTCAACCTCTTAGAGCAAGAAATCTGGGCAAAGCCTGACATAGTGGGGGACAAAGGCCCAAACATAGGGACACATTTTAAATATTGCTCTTGTAAACTTAGAAAGTTGCTAGAATAACAGGATTTGTGTTAACATGCTTTTTCTGAAGAATAGGGTGTCTGAAACTCAAATGCATGTCATTTAGTGACTTTTATCCTTAGTGTTTTGCCAAAAAAAACAAAATTTTTATGAGGAACAGACCAAAAATATGAGGCAAAAATCTGGATATTCTGTGAAAATCTGTACAGTTGAGAGGTATGCTTGGTGCCCGTCATCTTGTTCTTGTAGCAATTAGTAAAACATACAAATATATGGTCAATCCTTTTAACCGGATTCTGTAACTGTACTTTCGACACTTCTTTCATTTTTCATAAGACGAAATTGAAGATATTCCTGCATGAAATAGGTGTCATTCTTAATTGCTGTATTCCTTTCTTGCTGTATCCCCTTCCACCCTAAGAACCTGAAGCATAGCATCCTCTCAGTCTGTTTCTGCTGCATTGAACTCCTTTATGTTAACCCAGATGCATACACACCACATCTAAACTGTTCTGCTGTAGAATATTTTCTTATTATGACTCTTGATTAAGAGGATTTAGACAGTATCAGACCATACAAACTGGCGGTAATTAATGTAGAGCAGTTGTAGTAATCATGCTATTTGACCAATACAAAAGTTTATAGCCAAGACAAGGTCTCAGAGATTCTAATATGAAATTGGAAGAGAGCCTTCAGTTAATGCCTTGCTCTGTTCATTAGGTTACCTCTCTGGTGTTTTATTATCTGTTACTTATAAGAATGTACTTATTCATCAGTTTTATTTATTAAAATAGCAAGTGCCAGAAGGGTCAGTTATAGGATAGCCAGGAAAGATAGGGGTACTTGGGGGAGTTCATCCAGTTTGAGGACTCTTATACTCATTCCAACCTATTGGATTTGCCATTAACACTGGAAAGTGAGCTGCATGTTATATAGTAAAGCATTTTCAGTTATTGTTGTATGTGATAAAGGTACTGAAGTAAATGTCTTTTTTTCTTCTTTTTTAGTATAAGAAACAATGTTACAATGTAAAAAGAGAATAAAGGCTGGACAAAAGCATGTTTAAGTTAATATGCTGTAATCTTTGGTTTTTGGGGTGGGGGGTGGGGTGTAAAAGTGCACAAATTATAATATATGTAGAGTTGATATGTTTTCTCTTACTTTTGCATAGGTGAATGTCTGGAATAAGGCCCTTGGCTTAATCTGACAACAATATGTCCTTCTATGTCACTGTTGCAGTATTCTTCATCATAGGGATTCCCTGCTAAGGATAGCCCAAGTTCTGGACAGAATACCAAAGCCTTTAGATCTTCTGTATGCTGTATTTCATATGTATGCTCCCCATACAGGAAGTAGGGTATAAAGGTGATGTATGGATGCAGTTACCTTGAGCATTTTTGCCGCCAGTTCAAACTATGTCAATGCTCATTGGTCTGAAAGTTTTTTTCTGTGCTGAATACCTAGCCATCAGATAAGTGCCCCATTGGGGTCCTTTTTCTTTTTTTATTTTGTTTCCTGGAGTTCATGTCATCCAAGAAGGGAAAATATCAGTGTGAGAGGCAGATTCCCCATAACAATCATCACAAACAGTGCCTTTTTTTGCTTAGGTGCTTCCCACAACCATACCTCCTACAGTGTTTGTAAGACATTTGTGCCTAAGAATCTCAGAAGCTGGTTGTTTTCCATGGCCATGTATTTTAAGAACAAGAGGCTTAAAAAGTTATCCCAGAGTAGAATGGTGGAATTAATTACTTCCCAGGTTCTTCTATTAGGTAAGAAGAAGGTCAAGAAATTTCAGCTGGATTCCTTGGCCATCCGACCTCCACCAGACATCCCTCTGGAAAAGGATGATAGCCCTGTAGGCTCCCCAGTGTCAGCTTTGGACTCTTTTGCCTTGACTCCATCACAGGCCGGCATGGTTCATTCTTTTTGCTTGTTCTCTGAGGCTTTGCAGGCATCTGCTCTGCACGTTGAGGTGGGAACCTCGGTTGATTATCTTGGAGGGAGCTAGTGGGATTCCACAGATTTTAGTCAGGAAAGTGGTTTCATTGCTCTTATTAAATCCTGTAAGGACAACAGACATCTTTCTGGGACTGCTGCTGATATGTTTAAAAGGTAAAGCTTTGCAGGACCTTAAACATATTTTTGTGTCTCCTGTCCCTAACTTCCAGAGGTACTATCCTACTAGGTCTGCTTTTGTTCATAGGCAGCCTTTTCAAACCTCTAAAGGCAGAAACGGTGGTAGGCAAGCTCCTTCTTCTAAGTCTTTTCAGACTCCTTGTTCTTCAGAAGCTTCCTTTGTCTGACAAGCCTACTTCTTTTGACATTCTGCCCCACCAACCCTCAGCCAGGTTCCTTGTCCTTTTGCCTCTCCCTGTGATGTTCGTCGTGTTTCACTGTTGCAGTCATTACATTTGGGTAATCTGCTGGCAGGTTGCCCTCAGTCGGCCTGAATTCCAAAGTCTTGGGTCCTGCGTCAGTTGCTGTCTTCTCTTCCATGATGTCAGGTTGTTAAGGGGATAAAACATTCAGCCGATGCCATTTTCTTTAGTCTTTCTTGCCGCGCGGTGCCCGAAGCAGAAGCATTTCGCAAGTGCCAGTCAGCCGACTACTGAAATATTTGAGTTTGACTTTTAGAACCGAAGTCTTCACTAAAGCTAAGTACCCCATTGGGGAAACTTTTTTCTTGCTTTTTACCAATGTCAGAAAAAGTTAATAATTGTATTACTTGTGGGAAGCAAATACCTGATAAGGATTTCCATTTATACTGTATTTCTTGCCTAGGCCCTGATCACAACATGCCTGGCTGTCGGTTTTGTGCTAGTTTAACCAACGCACTAAGCGTCTGTATATTTTTGCATCTAAGTATTTTGGAAACAGATTTAACTACCCAGAAATGTCGTTGGATAGCAATCTGACTACCAGAGTACATAAAAAACTCCAAGAAAAGGACAGAGAAAGGCAGTCGAGATCCAAAACCGATGAAGAAGCTTCTCCTAAGCCAGTTGCCGGTTCACCGGTACTCAGTGAGGTGCTTTCGCAGCCCCTGATACCCGCTACCTTCGAGTCGCAGGCCTCTACTGGCACCCATGTGGAGTCCGGCATGCTGCAAGATTCTCAAGGTATTGGACCGACGGATGTATCTCCCTCGGATGAGTCCGGAGCCGCTGAACAGGCTCCGGCTTCTGAGGGTGTATTCAGACCTCAACATTTATATATCAAACCGACGACAGCTGCAAAACCAAAGACAAAGGCAACTTCTAAAACTAAAAAAATGACGCATGAGCCACGTGCACAGGCCTCTATGCCTAAAAAACAGATGATCAAAATGGCTGAAGACCTTATTACCTTGATCAGGGTACGCATCCCCCTCCAGATAAGAGGCCTAGGCAAGACACTGATTATGAATCTTCAGATCAGGTTTCTATTTCTTCCGATTCCTCTTCTGATCAGGAATTATCTATACCTCCCTATGAGGATTCTGATGCTGAGGAGTTTATTCCATCTGCATCTCCTCCAGAGGATTATTCATTTGGAGAAACCTTGCATACTTTGAGGGAGCATTTTCACTGGGAGAGAGTCAAGACTTCTCAGAATCAAAAAAGAGGCTCAGGGATTTCCTCCTTCTCCCTCAGAACAAGCCTTTAGCCATTCCTCCTGTTTTAGACATCGTGGATGATGTGTTTTCGGAGTCAAGCTTGACCCCCGACTCCTTACCTCCGGCTCCCAGTAAGCCTGACAGATATTACAGGGTCCCTGACTCACATCAATTTTTTTTATTTAGAAACCCTGCTGCTGATCCTGAAACTATTTCACAGGGTCCAAAGGGAGTTAAGGCCTCAACAGAAAAAAATCCTACCCACTCTGACAGAGATTCAAGGGCACTTGACAGATGAGGAAAAAAGGTTTATACATCTGCAACCTTGGCAGTCAGGGCCTTAAACTGTCAATTTCATATGCTTAAGTACCAACAACATGTTATGGGATTGCTGAAACAAAAAAATTATGTTGATTTCAGAATGTACAGAAAATAAAGAATTGCAGGAATTATTGCATGCAGCTGAACAAGTTGGAAAGCATACTTTGCAGTGTGGTTTTGATTCCTTAGAGGCCTCCTGCAGGGCCGCAGTTACTGGATCTGTGATTAGGAGGCATGCCTGGTTAAAGGAACAAAATTTGCCTGATCATGTTAAAGCTAAATTGCTAGATGCACCTTTACAGCATGATTCACTGTTTGGTATTAAGGCAGAAGAGGTTTTAAAGAAAATGGAAGACAAAGCTAAGTCTATGCAAACTGTTAAAGACTTCTTACAAGTGCAGCCACCAAGATTCAGTAGACACCGGCCTACAAAAAATTGGTCCTTTCCTGTGTCAGACAGAGCTCAAAGGGGCAAATCCAGACGCCCAAAGGGTTCCAGATACCAGGCACAAGATTCATACAGGTCAACGCAATGGGGCACATCTACCTCCAAAGCAGGAGGAGATAAAGCGCAAACCTACTGAAAACAGTCCCAATGACTTCCCTTTGCCTATACCAAGCACTTATCTTTTGACAGCACCCTTAGGGGGAAAATTAGCACTTTTTGCTCAAAATTGGTAGTTAATAACCCAGGACAAGTGGGTACTAAACATTGTATCACAGGGATACAAATTCCATTTCCACACTCTGCCAATGGCAAACATTTGGCCAGATCTGCCCAAAAATCAGTGGGCAGAGGCACAGAAACAGGTTATGTCCCTCATGGATATGGGGGCCATTCAGCCAGTACCAGAACAGGAAATAGGACAAGGTTTTTACTCAAGACTGTTTTAGTACCCAGAAAGGACAAGGCCTTGTGGCTAATACTGGATTTATCAATTCTGAACACATACATGGACATTCCAAAATTCAAAATGCTGACTTTGCAGCAGCTTCTGCCCATGCTGGGCAAGAATGCTTGGCTGGAGACATTAGACCTAAAAGAGGCATACCTGCATGTCCCAATAAGACAATCGTGCAGAAGATACCTCCGATTCAAGGCTGGCTTAATGCATTACCAATTCTCTGCACTGCCCTTTGGCTTATCTACTGCGCCCAGGTCTTTACAAAGTGCCTGGCACCAGTAATTGCATTTTGCAGACAAAAGAAGTGTACAAATATATCCGTACTTGGACAACTGTCTCATTCAAGCAGAGAACAAAGACACTCTTATTCGACACCTGGCGTTTGTGAAAAGGCTTCTAACATGCCTAGGGTACACAATAAACAAAAAGAAATCACAAGTGGTACCTTCTCAAAAGATAACATTCCTGGGTGCAAGCGTGAATACAACTGCCCAGATGGCTTACCTTACGCCAGACAAACAAAGGCAACTGACTGCTTACTTCAAAATGATGGCAACAAAAACCCAGTCTTCTGCAATACAAATTCTGTAGGCTGTGGGCTTCATGGCATCCTGCATCCTACTAATTCCGTATGCAAGACTGCATATGAGGAAACTTCAATGGTACCTAAAAAGTTTATGGAGTCAACTTTCACACAGCCTGGAAACAATGATTCCTCTTATTCAGTGCCTGCAACAGGAGTTTCTATGGTGGGCAAAGGCCTGTCACCAAAACATGGGACGGCCCCTCACTCTACCCCCTGCCAGCCAAACTTAACAACAGACACATCAGATTATGCCTAGGGGGCCCACATGGCAGGAAGATGCATTCAGGGCATATGGGCAACAAAACAAATGCATCTACATATCAGCCAGAAAGAGATGCTAGCTGTTCAATATGCCCTAACAGCCTTCGAGGACTTACTTTATCCAGGACAACTACTGATAAAGACGGACGACACCACAGTCATGTGGTACATAAACAAGCAAGGGGGCACACACTCATACTCCCTTTGCAGATTAGCCATGTCACTATTGGACACAGCTTTGACCTACTAATTACATCTTTAAGCTCATTTCCTGCCAGGAAAACAAAACACTCTGGCAGACGATTTAAGCAGAAACCGTATGGATCCTCATGAGTGGAAACTAAATCCACAAGTCTTCAACATGATAACAGAGAAATGGGGGAGCCCAGACATAGATCTATTTGTCTCTCCTCAAAACTATCAATTGAAAAGATTCTGCACAAGAACTTATCACAGACAAGCATGGAAAGTGGACGCCCTATCCTTTAGTTGGAAAAACTTATCAGTATACACCTTTCCTCCTCTGCCTCTTCTACCCAAGGTCCTCCTAAAAGTCAGACAAGAGAAGCGAAAGATGATATTAATTGCCCCAGACTGGCCCCGCCAATACTGGTACCCAGTCCTAAGGAACTTGTCTCAATACCCAGCATGGACCTTGCCTCAAAGACCACAACTACTTCCCCAGCAAAACAATCAGATCCTGCACAATCAACTACAGACTCTAAACCTAGCAGCATGGCTAATCATGTAATCATACAAACAACACCTCTCAGTAAAGCGGTGATGGATGTCATTTTGGAAGCCAGAAGGCCTAATACAAGAAAATCTTATGCTGACAAGTGGAAGAGATTCTGTGCTTGGAATCGAGCACAAGAAACTGATACAGCAAAACCAAATATCCCTCAGATATTACAATACTTAACTGAGATGCTTGACAAAGGCCTATCTTTCTCATCAATCAAAATCCATGCCTCTGCCATTTCGGCTCATTACAACACAGAGCCACCAATCTTTTCTCATCCTTTACTAAAGCAGTATCTTAGGGGAGGCAGAAATTTAAGGCCCCCTAGAAGATCACTGTTACCTGCATGGGACCTCAATTATGTGTTGGAAAAGCTCACCCTGCCTCCATTTGAACCAGCTGCTACCGCTGATATAAAGTTCTTATCATGGAAGACAGCTCTGCTACTAGCAATTACTTCAGCAAGAAGAGTTTCAGAGCTACATGCCCTCATGGCTGTAGAGCCTTTTATCATATTTCTCCCGGACAGGGTGTCTCTGAGGACAAATCCTACTTTTATGCCTAAGGTGATTTCCAGTGTGGCTCTTAACCAAACAATTCATCTACCAACCTTTTATCCAAATTCGCAGAACAAAGGGGAGAGAATTCTGCATTCCTTGGACATACACAAACAGCTAAGATTCTACTTGAGCAGGACTAAAGCTCTAAGAAAAACTGAGCAATTACTAGTGTCATATGCTGCACGATCAGAAGGAAAGGCTATTTCAAAGCAGACAATTTCAAAGTGGATAAGCTACTGCTTCTGTTTCTGCTACTTACACCATGGTAAACCTGTGCCCAAGGGCATTAGGTCTCATTCCACCAGAGCTGCAGCTACTTCAGTAGCCTTTCTCAGAGGAGTACCAACCAAAGACATTCTAGAGGCTGCTACTTGGAGTTCTGTTCACACCTTCACAAAGCATTACCATTTGCCTCTCTATTCTAAGTCCAGGGCAAGCTTTGCCACTGCAGTGCTGCAGGGCCTTATAGCCGCACCTAATGATGTTTAGCCCCAGCCTCCCAACCATAGCTTTGGGATTCTACCCAAATGTAATGACTGCAACAGTGAAACATGAAGAACATAGTACAGTTGTGTACACTTACCATAAATGTAGATGTTCGAGTGTATTCACTGTTGCAGTCCAGGTTACCCACCCACCATCCCCCTGTCATTCTGAAGTTTATCTTTCCTTTACTATCTTCTACAACCTATGTGGTGTATTTGCTTGTACATGAAGGTAAAGTTTATATTGATGCATGTATTTATATATATATATATATATATATATATATATATATATATATATATATAAGTTTGCTACCTTTCTGGGGGCACCTAACATTGGGGACAAGAAAAACTAAAGAAAATGGCATCAGCTGCATGTTTTATACCCCTGACGACCTGACGTCATGGAAGAGAAGACAGCAACCTCACACATGACCCAAGACTTTGGAATTCAGGTCGACTGAGGGCAACCTGCCAGCAGACTACCCAAATGTAATGACTGCAACAGTGAATACACTCGAACATCTACATTTATGGTAAGTGTACACAACTGTACTTTTCCAAACTGGCAACTCATCACCTCAGATTCTTGGGTTCTAGCCATCGTCTGTCAGGGTTACTTCATGGTGTGGAAGTGTCTCCCTCCTTTTTAAGGGATTCCTTAGCCTCCTCAACAGCAGCTTCCTCTTTTCTTAGAGGTTCTTGGGTCACTGGTAGACCAGAAAACTATTCAGGCTGTCCTTCCTTTCCACGTAGGAAAGGTATTTTATTCCAGAATGTTCCTGGTTTCTGGAAAGGAGGGCACTTTGCTCAACACCTTTCTAACATTTCCTTCCTTTTGGATGCTTTCTCTTCAAACCCTGTTTCCTCTGTTACTGCCCCAAGATTTTCTGGTATCCTTTAATCTGAAGGATGCTTATCTTCCTATTCCTATTCACCCTCTTTTCAGGAAGTTTTTATGTTTCTCTGTTTTTTCCTCTCATTTTCAGTTCTTTGCTTTGCCATTAGACCTCTCTACTACCCCAAGGGAATTCACAAAATGATTAACTCCTGTGATTGCCTTTTGCAGGTTCCAAGGCATTCACATTTTTCCTTATTAGGAAGACCTGTTGATTCAGGCACCTTCTTCCTGCTGCATGTTAGGCTGTGGAGTTTACCATATCTCGCCATCAAAGTCTGGGGTTCACTATCAGTTTCCAAAAGTCTGTCCTGACTCCCTCTTAGAATCATGTGTATTTGGGCTGTAGGATTCAGACTGTGCCAGTGTTGGCCTTTCTTCCACCTTCAAAAGTTTTGTTATTGCCAGCTTTCTTTCAGTCTCTTCTTCCTCTGACTGCCATTTCAGCCAGAAAGTTTCTTTGGGCCTTAGGATTTATGGCCTCCTCGATTCCAGTGCTCCCCTAGAGGTGTTGCTCCCCTTGCCAGAGTGTCACCTGTAAGATCACAGTTGTATTTGTGCTCAGGGCCGCAGTTACTGGATCTGTGATTAGGAGGCATGCCTGGTTAAAGGAACAAAATTTGCCTGATCATGTTAAAGCTAAATTGCTAGATGCACCTTTACAGCATGATTCACTGTTTGGTATTAAGGCAGAAGAGGTTTTAAAGAAAATGGAAGACAAAGCTAAGTCTATGCAAACTGTTAAAGACTTCTTACAAGTGCAGCCACCAAGATTCAGTAGACACTGGCCTACAAAAAATTGGTCCTTTCCTGTGTCAGACAGAGCTCAAAGCGGCAAATCCAGACGCCCAAAGGGTTCCAGATACCAGGCGCAAGATTCATACAGGTCAAAGCAATGGGGCACATCTACCTCCAAAGCAGGAGGAGATGAAGCGCAAACCTACTGAAAATAGTCCCAATGACTTCCCTTTGCCTATACCAAGCACTTATCTTTTGACAGCACCCTTAGGGGGAAAATTAGCACTTTTTGCTCAAAATTGGCAGTTAATAACCCAGGACAAGTGGGTACTAAACATTGTATCACAGGGATACAGATTCCATTTCCACACTCTGCCAATGGCAAACATTTGGCCAGATCTGCCCAAAAATCAGTGGGCAGAGGCACAGAAACAGGTTATGTCCCTCATGGATATGGGGGCCATTCAGCCAGTACCAGAACAGGAAATAGGACAAGGTTTTTACTCAAGACTGTTCTTGGTACCCAGAAAGAACAAGGCCTTGTGGCTAATACTGGATTTATCAATTTTGAACACATACCTGGACATTCCAAAATTCAAAATGCTGACTTTGCAGCAGCTTCTGCCCATGCTGGGCAAGAATGCTTGGCTGGTGACATTAGACCTAAAAGAGGCATACCTGCATGTCCCAATAAGACAATCGTGCAGAAGATACCTCCGATTCAAGGCTGGCTTAATGCATTACCAATTCTCTGCACTGCCCTTTGGCTTATCTACTGCGCCCAGGTCTTTACAAAGTGCCTGGCACCAGTAATTGCATTTTGCAGACAAAAGTGTACAAATATATCCTTACTTGGACAACTGTCTCATTCAAGCAGAGAACAAAGACACTCTTATTCGACACCTGGCGTTTGTGAAAAGGCTTCTAACATGCCTAGGGTACACAATAAACAAAAAGAAATCACAAGTGGTACCTTCTCAAAAGATAACATTCCTGGGTGCAAGCGTGAATACAACTGCCCAGATGGCTTACCTTACGCCAGACAAACAAAGGCAACTGACTACTTACTTCAAAATGATGGCAACAAAAACCCAGTCTTCTGCAACACAAATTCTGCAGGCTCTGGGCTTCATGGCATCCTGCATCCTACTAATTCCGTATGCAAGACTGCATATGAGGAAACTTCAATGGTACCTAAAAAGTTTATGGAGTCAACTTTCACACAGCCTGGAAACAATGAGTCCTCTTATTCAGTGCCTGCAACAGGAGTTTCTATGATGGGCAAAGGCCTGTCACCAAAACATGGGACGGCCCCTCACTCTACCCCCTGCCTGCCAAACTTAACAACAGACACATCAGATTATGCATGGGGGGCCCACATGGCAGGAAGATGCATTCAGCGCATATGGGCAACAAAACAAATGCATCTACATATCAGCCAGAAAGAGATGCTAGCTGTTCAAAATGCCCTAACAGCCTTCGAGGACTTACTTTATCCAGGACAACTACTAATAAAGACGGACGACACCACAGTCATGTGGTACATAAACAAGCAAGGGGGCACACACTCATACTCCCTTTGCAGATTAGCCATGGCACTATTGGACACAGCTTTGACCTACTAATTGCATCTTTAAGCTCATTTCCTGCCAGGAAAACAAAACACTCTGGCAGACGATTTAAGCAGAAACCGTATGGATCCTCATGAGTGGAAACTAAATCCACAAGTCTTCAACATGATAACAGAGAAATGGGGGAGCCCAGATATAGATCTATTTGTCTCTCCTCAAAACTATCAATTGAAAAGATTCTGCACAAGGACTTATCACAGAAAAGCATAGAAAGTGGACGCCCTATCCTTTAGTTGGAAAAACCTATCAGTATACACCTTTCCTCCTCTGCCTCTTCTACCCAAGGTCCTCCTAAAAGTCAGACAAGAGAAGCGAAAGATGATATTAATTGCCCCAGAATGGCCCCGCCAATACTGGTACCCAGTCCTAAGGAACTTGTCTCAATACCCAGCATGGACCTTGCCTCAAAGACCACAACTACTGCCCCAGCAAAACAATCAGATCCTGCACAATCAACTACAGACTCTAAACCTAGCAGCATGGCTAATCATGTAATCATACAAACAACACCTCTCAGTAAAGCGGTGATGGATGTCATTTTGGAAGCCAGAAGGCCTAATACAAGAAAATCTTATGCTGACAAGTGGAAGAGATTCTGTGCTTGGAATCAAGCACAAGAAACTGATACAGCAGAACCAAATATCCCTCAGATATTACAATACTTAACTGAGATGCTTGACAAAGGCCTATCTTTCTCATCAATCAAAATCCATGCCTGTGCCATTTCGGCTCATTACAACACAGAGCCACCAATCTTTTCTCATCCTTTACTAAAGCAGCATCTTAGGGGAGCCAGAAATTTAAGGCCCCCTAGAAGATCACTATTACCTGCATGGGACCTCAATTATGTGTTGGAAAAGCTCACCCTGCCTCCATTTGAACCAGCTGCTACCGCTGATATAAAGTTCTTATCATGGATGACAGCTCTGCTACTAGCAATTACTTCAGCAAGAAGAGTTTCAGAGCTACAGGCCCTCATGGCTGTAGAGCCTTTTATCATATTTCACCCGGACAGGGTGTCTCTGAGGACAAATCCTACTTTTATGCCTAAGGTGGTTTCCAGTGTGGCTCTTAACCAAACAATTCATCTACCAACCTTTTATCCAAATCCGCAGAACAAAGGGGAGAGAATTCTGCATTCCTTGGACATACACAGACAGCTAAGATTCTACTTGAGCAGGACTAAAGCTCTAAGAAAAACTGAGCAATTACTAGTGTCATATGCTGCACGATCAGAAGGAAAGGCTATTTCAAAGCAGACAGTTTCAAAGTGGATGAGCTACTGCTTCTGTTTCTGCTACTTACACCATGGTAAACCTGTGCCCAAGGGCATTAGGTCTCATTCCACCAGAGCTGCAGCTACTTCAGTAGCGTTTCTCAGAGGAGTACCAACCAAAGATATTCTAGAGGCTGCTACTTGGAGTTCTGTTCACACCTTCACAAAGCATTACCATTTGCCTCTGTACTCTAAGTCCAGGGCAGGCTTTGCCACTGCAGTGCTGCAGGGCCTTATAGCCGCACCTAATGATGTTTAGCCCCAGCCTCCCAACCATAGCTTTGGGATTCTACCCAAATGTAATGACTGCAACAGTGAAACATGTAGTACAGTTGTGTGCACTTACCATAAATGTAGATGTTCGAGTGTATTCACTGTTGCAGTCCAGGTTACCCACCCACCATCCCCCTGTCATTCTGAAGTTTATCTTTCCTTTACTATCTTCTACAACCTATGTGTTGTATTTGCTTGTACATGAAGGTAAAGTTTATATCGATGCATGTATTTATATATATATATATATATATATATATATATATATATACATATATATATATATATATATATAATTTTGCTACTTTTTTGGGGGCACCTAACATTGGGGACAAGAAAAACTAAAGAAAATGGCATCGGCTGCATGTTTTATACCCGTCATGGAAGAGAAGTCAGCAACTGACGCAGGACCCAAGACTTTGGAATTCAGGCCGACTGAGGGCAACCTGCCAGCAGATTACCCAAATGTAATGACTGCAACAGTGAATACACTCGAACATCTACATTTATGGTAAGTGTACACAACTGTACTTTTTCCAAACTGGCAACTCATCACCTCAGATTCTTGGGTTCTAGCCATCGTCTGTCAGGGTTACTTCATGGTGTGGAAGTGTCTCCCTCCTTTTTAAGGGATTCCTCAGCCTCCTCAACAGCAGCTTCCCCTTTTCTTAGAGGTTCTTGGGTCACTGGTAGACCAGAAAACTATTCAGGCTGTCCTTCCTTTCCACGTAGGAAAGGGATTTTATTCCAGAATGTTCCTGGTTTCTGGAAAGGAGGGCACTTTGCTCAACACCTTTCTAACATTTCCTTCCTTTTGGATGCTTTCTCTTCAAACCCTGTTTCCTCTGTTACTGCCCCAAGATTTTCTGGTATCCTTGAATCTGAAGGATGCTTATCTTCCTATTCCTATTCACCCTCTTTTCAGGAAGTTTTTATGTTTCTGTTTTTTCCTCTCATTTTCAGTTCTTTGCTTTGCCATTAGACCTCTCTACTACCCCAAGGGAATTCACAAAATGATTAACTCCTGTGATTGCCTTTTGCAGGTTCCAAGGCATTCACATTTTTCCTTATTAGGAAGAACTGTTGATTCAGGCACCTTCTTCCTGCTGCATGTTAGGCTGTGGAGTTTACCATATCTTGCCATCAAAGTCTGGGGTTCACTATCAGTTTCCAAAAGTCTGTCCTGACTCCCTCTTAGAATCATGTGTATTTGGGCTGTAGGATTCAGACTGTGCCAGTATTGGCCTTTCTTCCACCTTCAAAAGTTTTGTTATTGCCAGCTTTCTTTCAGTCTCTTCTTCCTCTGACTGCCATTTCAGCCAGAAAGTTTCTTTGGGCCTTAGGATTTATGGCCTCCTCGATTCCAGTGCTCCCCCTTGCCAGACTGCATATACGGAAGCTTCAGTGGTAACTAAAATCAGTTTGGCTGCAGCATTGCCACCCTCTGTATTTCAGAGAACCTGTCCTTCCTTGTCTCAAGGGAGAATTTGAGTGGTGGGTTCAAAATATTATCTCAACCCAGGCCTGCCCTTTCAGTCGCCAGTTCCTTGTCAAGAACTGTTCATCAATGCTTCAGACATGGATTGAGGGGCTTCCTGTGGTCACCTGAAAGTTCAGTGTCTCTGGCCTCCCCATCAGAAGTCAAACCACATCAACATCCGAGAGATAAAATCTCTGATTCTGACCCTTCAGGCTTTTTACCCCATGCTCTCACCAGGTCCTCTGAGGATTTATACATAAAACACCATAGTAATGTAATACATCAGCAAGCTGGGGTGTGGGGGTGGGCACAAAGTCTTATCTTCTTTGCAGGCTGGCTCTTCTGGCCTGGGATATAGCTGTGACTCTTCAAGCAGCGTACATTCCTTCAGTACATAATCTTGTGGCAGACGTGTTGAGCAGGTCCAAAACATGGACTCACGAATGGATGATTCACAGAGATGTTTCTGGACACAGTCCATCGGTAAGGTATTTTTCAGGTAGATCTTTTGGCTTCCCCTCTGAACAGGTAGCTCCCTCTGTTCTGTTCCAGAGTACCATGTCATCTGGCATAGAAGATAGATGCCCTTTCTTTTTCTTGGAAGGGCATTTTTTTATGTTTTCCCTCCTCCTCTTCTTCTACTTTCAGGAGTCCTGCAGAAGATTCAGCTGGACTCCCCAGAAATCTCTTGCTAGTGACTGCCTTTCTGCCAAGACAGCAGTAGTTCTCACTGATAATGCATTTGTCCAGGGGCAGTCACCACAAGTTACCTCACCGGTTGGACCTCCTTGCACAGGAGAAGGGGTCACTCATCTCTCCTCACTTGTCCACTCTTCAACTGACAATGTGGGTGATAGTGTTTTTATCTGTTTTAGGCACCTCTTTTCTAAGGTCATTATCAGGGTTTTACAGGAGTCAAGGAAACCTGCATCCAAAAAGTCTTTTATGTCCAAATGGAAAAGATTTTCTGTCTGGTGCCATGCTCATAGCCAGGACTCTTTCAGTGGGTGTCCCTTTGGTTCTCTCCTATTTGAGTGAGGTGCTCCAGTCTGGCTTTGCCTGTTCTTCTGTGAAGGCCCATTTTTCAGCTGTTTCTGCTTGTCTGCCTTCAAGTCCTTCTTTGGGTTCTCACTTTGAAGTCAAACAGTTTCTTAAAGGCATCCTGCATCACAGGCCCACATGGAAGCCTATTCCTCTTCCCTGGGACCTTAATTTTGTTTTGAGCCTGCAGTATTAGCTTTTCTACAGCACTGTAACTGGAAGACTGTCTCGTTATTTGCTCTTACTTCTGCTCAGAGGGTTTCAGAGGTTTAGGGCCTTATGGCTATTCCTCTTTTTATGTTTTGTCACGGAGACAGCGTGTCTGTTTGTACTAATCCTTCTTTTATACCCAGGGTTGTTAATGAGTTGCCCTTAAATCAGGCAGTACAACTCTCTTCCTTTTTTTCTTCTCCATAGTCTGCTAGTGAGAGGGTCTTGCATACCTCGGATTGGTGCAGACAGCTCAGGTATTGTTTGGATAAAACTAAGATCATTTATAAGTCTGACCATTTTTGTTTTTCTTTTCATCCCAGGACTTTGTGTATAGCTGTTTCCAAGCAAACCATCTCCTGCTGGATTTCTAAAGCCATTTCTTTTTGTTCTTTTCATGGCAACTGTCTGCCTACATCAGTCAGAGCCCATTCCACTAGTGTGGTTGCCTCTGGTAGTTTCTTCAAGGGTTGTATACCAATTTAATTCTTGGAAGCTGTAACTTGATCTACTGTGCAGTACCTTTACTAAGCATTATAAATTGGATATGGTTTCTAGGGCCAGACCAGGTTTTGCTAGGGCTGTCCTTTATGGTTCTTTTGAGGGCTCTTCTTAGCCTTCCACCTCCCACTCTTTTTTCTTGAAATTTTGTACTCTCCATTGCAACAGTGATATCGAAGGACATGTCTTCTAATAACAGTAGATGCCCTTGTCTTCACTGTTGCAGTATTCAGTCCCTCCTTCCTTCCCCTTTTTTTCTTTGGGGTCTTGATTTGGTCACTCTGCTAACTGAGGATTCCCATTTTCCATTGGCATTTTCTCTTTCTTTGGATGTGCATAGTTATTTTTGTCCTGTGGAGACTGTTCTGTACTGGGGCAATTCAGTTCTGGATAACTACGTCCGTATGTTAACTTTATGCCCTATGTCCTGTATGGTGTGCATACGTGTAAGACCTGGTGCATATAACTTCTAAATGCTTTGGTATACTGGCTAGGTGTTGGGCTGTCCTTGGCAGGAGATCCCTAAGGTGAAAAATACTGCAACAGTCTAGAGAAGGACATCTACTGTTATGCTAAGATTTTACACTACTGTACTTTTTTGTGTAAGCAAGTAAATAAGAGAACACTAAATGTAATGAAAAGTTTTTCTTTAGCAAATAAATGTTCAGTGTGAGTTGAGAGGTCTGCAGCTCAGTGCAGCTGTACATTTTGTTCTGATGTTTTCATGGAGACAAGCTGACTGTAGTGGTAGGCAGTAAAAGCCAGAGCACTTTTTGAAGGCTATAGTTTAATGTTTCTGAAAGCGTACAAGCTGATGTTCTTTGTGTTTCACTGTTGCAGTCATCACATTTGGGTTATCCCTGCCAGGGTAGCCCTTGGCTGTCCCGAATACCAGAGACTTAGTATTTCTACATTGGTTGCTGTTGCTTGAGGACTGACGTCAGGTCATCAGTAGTATAAAGTAAGGCAGCCGACGCCATTACATCAGTCTTTTTGCCATGGAGCCTGAAGCAGAAGCAGTTCGCACGAGTGCTGGTCGGCCGCTACCTGAGTTTTCATCTACCGAATTGAAGTTGTATTCTAAAGATAAGTACCCCATTGGGGATACTTTTTTCTTGCACTAACCAATGTCAGAAAAAGTTAATAATTGTCTCACTTGTGGAAAGCAAATACCACACCGAGACTTCCACTTTTACTGCTTCACTTGTTTAGGCCCAGACCACGACGTCCCGAGTTGTCGCTTTTGTGCGTTGTTCAACACCAGAACTATCTGTCGTCAGGCCTTTATTGTAGCCAGATATTTTTGCTTACAGTGTTCGAATTCCAATATGGCTTTGGTAAGCCATCTGACAGCAGATCTTTTGAAAAAACATAAAGATAAAGACAGAGACAGACTACACAGGTCCAAACCCACCGACCACGCTTCCGTTAAGCTAGTCATCAGTTCTCCAGTACTCAGTGAGGTCCTTTCGCAGCCCCTGATGCCCACTTCTTTTGATTCGTAGGCCGCTACCGAGATGCTTTCAGAGTCTGGTATGCCACAAAACTCTTCTTCGACTAAGAATCCTGCGGTTGTCTCTACCTTGGATGGGTCCAGAGCCTCTGAGTAGGCACCGGCTTCTGAGGAAGTCCTTCGCACTACCCAATCTCGACACAAACCAACGTCTTCCTTCATGACTACTGTTCTTTCAAAAACGACAGAGTTTCTTAGTCCCAGGGTATGAACCAAATCCAAGAAACCAGTGAACCGCTCTCAGGCACCTGCTACCTTGCCTCAGTCTCATATGCTTAAAGTGGCGGAAGACATTATCATGCTGATCAGGGGGAAGCCAAGTTACCACCTCTAAAAGGAAAAGAGATTTGTCCCCTGTAGTTTTGTCTTAACAAGAGTCAGATGAATCTGATGCTTCTGAATATGAAGACATGCCACTCCTCTCCACTTATCAGGATTCTGATGCAGAGGATTCCATTCCTTCGGCCTCTCCCCCAGAGGATTTTTCCTTTGGGGAAACCCTGCATACTTTAAGGGAGCATTTCCTACGGGAGAGTCAGGACTACCCACAGTCTAAAAAGAGACTCGGGGAATTTATAGATTTTTCACAACACATACCCTCCATAATACAGACCCTTGGCCATCCCCCCAGTCCTGGATGTTGTGGAGGATGTTTTCCTCAAATCCAGCTTGACTCCTAACGCCCTTCCTGCAGCTCCCAGAAAACCAGACCGGTACTACAGAGTCCCTGACCCACACAAATTTCTTTTTAAAAATCCTACAGCTTTCTCAAGGGCCAAAAGCGGATTAAAGCAACCTCTGCTAGGAATCCCACCCCCTCAGACAGGGATTCCCAAGCATTGGACAGATGGGGTAAAAAAGTGTACACCTCAGCTACTCTTGCTGTCAGGGCACTAAATTGTCACTTCCATATGCTGAAATTTCAGCAACATACCTTGGAACTCCTTAAACAAAAAATGTCTTCCTTTCCTGCTTGGGCAGAATTTAAAGATTTACAACAGTTAATGCATTCTGCAAGTCAAGTAACTAAACACACCTTGCACTGTGGTTTCGACACTGTAGTAGCTTCTTGCACAGCAGCAGTCACTGGATCTGCCATTAGAAGGCATGCACAGCTTAAGGAACAGCCCCTGCCAGACCATGTCAAATCTAAATTGTTGGATGCCTCCTTGCACAAAGATAACTTATTTGGCACTAAGGCAGAAGAGGTCTTAAAAAAGATGGAAGAAAAAGTAAAATCTATGCAAACAGTTAAGGATTTCTTGCAGGTCCAGCCCCCTAGGTTCAGCAGGCATTGTCCATCCAAACACTGGTCCTTTCCTGCTCCCAGTAAACCGGCCCAGTGGAAACAGAGCCCCCCCCCCCAGACAGCAGCCACAGGGAATGGAGAGATCTAAGCAGTGGACTTCCTACGCTTCAAACACAGGGAGTTCTAAGCCACCCCGTTATGGTAAGAACTCACAATGACTCACCTCTGCCACCCCCTCCCTCTGCCCACCTTCACTTACCCCTAGGAGGAAAACTCTCCTTTCACTCAAGCACCTGGGCCACCATTACCAAGGACTACTGGGTTCTGAACATTGTGTCTCACGGGTACAAATTTTCCTTCCACACCCTTCCAACCCCAAAAGGTTCCCAGATCTACCTCCAAATCAGTGGGCAGAAATGAGCATTGGACAGATGGGGTAAAAAAGTATACACCTCAGCTACTCTTGCTGTGAGGGCACTAAATTGTCAGTTCCATATGCTGAAATTTTAGCAACATACCTTGGAACTCCTTAAACAAAAATGTCTTCTTTTCCTGCTTGGGCAGAATCTAAAGATTTACAAGAGTTAATGCATTCTGCAGTCAAGTAACTAAACACACCTTGCACTGTGGTTTTGATGCCCTAGTAGCTTCTTGCAGGGCAGCAGTCACTGGATCTGTCATTAGAAGGCATGCATGGCTTAAGGAACAGCCCCTGCCAGACCATGTCAAATCTAAATTGTTGGATGCCCCCTTGCACAAAGATAACTTATTTGACACTAAGGCAGAAGAGGTCTTAAAAAAGATGGAAGAAAAAGCAAAATCTATGCAAACAGTTAAGGGTTTCTTGCAGGTCCATCCCCCTAGGTTCAGCAGGCATTGTCCCTCCAAACACTGGTCGTTTCCTGCTCCCAGTAAACTGGCCCAGCCTAGGCCTTGTGGAAAAAGACCCCCCCCCCCCCCAGACAGCAGCCACAGGGAATGCAGAGGTCTAAGGAGTGGACTACCTCCACTTCAAACCCAGGGAGTTCTAGGCCACCCCTTATGGTAAGAACTCACAATGACTCACCTCCTCCACCCCCTCCCTCTGTCCACTTTCACTTACCCCTAGGAGGAAAACTCTCCTTTCACTCAAGCACTTGGGCCACCATTACCAAGGACTACTGGGTTCTGAACATTTTGTCTCAGGGATGCAAATTTTCCTTCCGCACCCTTCCAACCCCAAAACGGTTCCCAGATCTACCTCCAAATCAGTGGGCAGAGGCTCAAAAGCAAATCCTTTCCTTGCTGTCTATGAGGGCTGTAAAGCACGTTCCCATTTTGTAGTACCCAGAAAAGAGGGCACCTAGTGCCCCATCCTTGATCTGTCCATTCTAAACACCTTCCTGATGATCCCAAAATTCAAAATGCTCACCCTCCAGCAGCTGCTACCCAAGGACGCTTGGCTAGCCACCCTAGATCTAAAAGAGGCCTACCTCTACATTCCTGTCAGGGAATCATGAAGGAAGTATCTCAGCTTCAGGGCAGGATCTCAACACTTTCAGTTCTCTGTGCTTCCCTTTGGCTTATCTACTGCTCCCAGAGTTTTCCCAAAATGTCTGGCTCCGGCCATTGTCTTTTGCAGACAAAGAAATATTCAGATTTACCCATACTTAGATGATGGCCTTATTCAGGCAGACAGCTAGGAAAAGCTGCTCAAGCACCTGGCTTTTGTAAAGACCCTCCTAACCTTTCTAGGGTACAAAATCAATGAAAAGAAATCCAAGCAGGTGCCTACCCAAAGGATAATCTTCCTGGGAGCAAGTCTGGACACAGCATCCCAGATGGCATACCTTACACCAGAGAAACACATTTTCCTGACAACCTACTTCTCTCAACTAGCCACCAGGCCCCAGCTAACTGCAAGGAAGATCTTGCAAACTCTGGAGTTCATGGCATCTTGCATACTACTCATTCCATATGCCAGACTGCATATGAGGAAACTTCAATGGTAGCTAAAGAGCCTTTGGTGTCAACACTGTCAAGACCTGGAAACTCTTCTACCTATATTCCTTGCCTCAGAAAAGATTTTCTATGGTGGGCAACAGCATGCTCCCTCAACAAGGGACTGTTTTTCTCCCAATCCCCTGCCGTCCAGACCCTCACCACAGATACATCAGATTATGCTTGGGGTGCACAACTGGACGGCAGGTGCATACAGGGCCAATGGAGCACACAGAAAATCCCTTGGCACATCAATCAAAAAGAGATGATGGCTGTGCAGCATGCCTTGATAGATTTCAAGCCCCTTCTCTCTCCAGGGACTCTCTTGATCAAAACAGACAACACCACTGTGATGTGGTACATCAACAAGCAGGGAGGGACTCACTTCTACCCTCTGTGCAGGCTGGCCATGACCCTTTGGCACACAGCCTCTGCCATGCAACTACACCTGTTAGCACAATTCCTACCAGGCTCTCTCAACTCTCTGGCAGACAAGTTAAGCAGAAATCTTCTGGACCTACACGAGTGGCAGTTCAACAGAAGTACCTTCACCCTAATAATTCAGAAATGGGGAACCCCAAAGGATGACCTCTTTGCCTCCCACACCAACCATCAGCTCACCAAATTCTGCATCAGGGAGCTTCACTGCATGGCTTGGAAAATGGATGCTCTGTCCTTCCCCAAGGTCAGTCTATCGATCTATGACTTTCCTCCTCTACCTTTCATCCCAAGGGTACTGCTCAAAATAAGGGAGGAAAAACCAAGGACCATTCTTATAGCTTCAGACTGGCCCCACCAACACTGGTACCCCTTGCTGCGCAGCCTGTCCACACTGCCTCCATGGCATCTTCCTCAGATTCCAAACCTCCTGACCAAGAGGGAAGGGGAATTCATGCATCCCCAATTGCAGACACTCAGTTTGGCAGCTTGTCTTATTCTCTAACCTCGAACCAATCTGCCAACCTCAGTAAACAGGTTCTGGATGTTATCCATGAGGTCAGACGCCCTAGTACCAGAAAGTCTTATTCTCATAAACGTAAAAGGTTCTGCACCTGGATCCAGGCAAAGGGAGCCAATACGGCACAGCCCTCCCTCCCTGTCATCTTGGAATACTTAGCTGACCTACTACACAGTGGCCTCTCTTTCTCCTCTATAAAAGTTTATGCCTCTGCTATTTCTGCTCATTTTCACACTGAGCAGCCCTTTCTCTCACAACCTTTGGTCAAACAGTTCCTAAGAGGGGCTAGCAATTTAAGGCCACCCAGAAGGGCACCAACACCAGCTTGGGACCTTAACTTTGTATTGGAAAACCTCACCCTTGCAACCAGCTTTTTCTGCAGAGCTTAAATTTCTCTCCTGGAAGACAGCATTCCTTCTGGCCATCACTTCAGCCAGAAGAGTCTCTGAGCTGCAAGCACTCATGGCTGTGGAACCCTTCATCATCTTCCATGCAGACAGGGTATCCCTCAGAACTAACCCATCTTTCATGCCCAAGATGGTCTCCAGTGTGGCTCTCAACCACTCCATTCATTTGCCCACCATTTTTCCTAATTCCCAGAACAAGGGCGAAAGGATTCTTCACTCTCTAGATGTGCACAGACAGCTCAGATTCTATCTAGACAGGACTAAATCCTTCAGAAAGTCTGATCAATCGCTGGTTAGCTTTGCCACAGGGGGCAGAAAACAAAGCTATCTCCAAGCAAACCATTTCCAAATGGATAGCACACTGCATCCATTTTTGCTACAAACATCATGGAAAGCCTCCCCCCAAGGGGGTCAGGACACACTCCACCAGAGCAGCCTCCACCTCTGCAGATTTCCTCAGAGGAGTCCCCGCCAGGGACATCCTGGAGGCTGCTACCTGGACATCTGTTCACACTTTTACCAAGCATTACCACCTGCCTCTCTTCTTTAAATCCATGGCAGGGTTTGCCTCTGCAGTCTTGCAGAGCATCCTAGCCAGCCCCTAGATGTTCATCGTGCATACAGCTGCAGTAATCACAGATGGGTTTTCTGCCATCAGGCGGGTCCTCGGTCGGCCGAATTCCAAAGTCTAGGTCCGGCGTCGGTTGTTGTCGCTTTCTTTCCTGACGTCAACGAGGCAGGGGTATATAAGACACAGCAGACGCCATTTTCTTCAGTCTTTTTTGCCGCGCGGTGCCCGAAGCAGAAGCAGTTTGCAAGTGCCGGTCGGCCAGCTCCTGAATTTACGAAAAATTGGAAACCAAAGTCTTCTTTAAAGCTAAGTACCCCGTTGGGGAAACTTTTCTTGCCTCAGACCGATGTCAGAAAAAGTTAACAATTGTATTTCTTGTGGGAAGCAAATACCGCATAAGGATTTCCATTCCCTCTGCATACCTTGTTTAGGCCCAGACCACGATGTCTCGGGCTGTCGCTTTTGCGCTACTTTCAATAAACGCACTATTAAGCGTCGGGCGGAGTTCGCCCAACACTTTTTTGGTAAAGCCTTTGATTATAAAATGTCGTCGGAGACTCCGACTACCATTTTCTCCAAAAAACGCAAGGACAAGGCCCACGGTCTCCACCGACACCACGCCAAAATTGGCTCCACATGGTCCGGTTCTCAGCGAGACACCTATGCAGTCCCTGACTACCGACGACACTTCTTTGGCGGTGTCTTCTGTAACCGAGACCGCAGGTACCTCGGCCCATACCCAGACTACAACCACCGAAGCCACTGTGAGCGTTGAGCCTCCTAATGTGGACAGGTCCACTTCCACCCATGGTGTCTTTAGACCCTCATTTTCCTTTTCCATTAAGGCCTTTACTAAGTCCAAATCAGCCAGGCATCCCAAGAGGCCTGTTGCACAGGGCCCATCTCCAGGCCCCATGCCTAAAAAGCAGATGCTAAAAATGGCTGAGGATTTAATTACTCTTATCAGGGGTTCACAACCCCCTCCAGATAAGAGACCCAGAGTGGAGGAAGATTTTCCCTCTTCTGCTCAGGGCTCCATTTTTTCAGAGCATTCTGATGTAGAGGAACACTCTTACTCCCCTTTTGAAGACTCTGTATCTCCTCCAGAGGATTTTTTCTTTTGGGGAAACCTTGCACACCTTGAGGGAACACTTCCATTGGGAAGGCCAAGACTTTTCTGATTCCAAGGAAAGACTTAGGGAATTTCTTTTGTTACCTCAACACAGACCTCTGGCGATACCTCCTGTCTTGGACATACTTGATGATGTTTATTCGGAGGCCTGCCTTAATCCGGATTCCCTGCCTCCTGCCCTAGTCAAGCCGGATAGGTACTACAGAGTTCCTAACTCTCACCAATTTCTTTACAAAAGCCATAATGCTGACCCTGAAACCATTTCTCAAGGCCCCAAGGGAATGAAGGCCTCTATGGCCAAGAATCCACTACCTTCCAAAAGAGAGTCAAGATCCTTAGAAAGGTGGGGAAAAAAGGTATATACCTCGGCCACCCTAGCCATGAGGGCCTTAAATTGTCAGTTCCATATGCTTAAATATCAGCAGTTTCTGTTATCACAATTAAGAAATAAAATGTCTCAACCTGAACAACCGGATTTGAAGGAGTTGCAGGATATAATGCATAGTGCAGAACAAGTGGGTAAACACACCTTACAATGCGGCTATGATGCCCTAGAGGCCTCAAGTAGAGCTGCAGTTACGGGATCAGTCATTCGTAGACATGCCTGGCTTAGGGAACAAATCTTGCCTGATCATGTAAACGCTAAACTACTAGATGCTCCTTTACAAAAGGATGTGCTATTTGGTACTAATGCTGAGGAGATACTATGGAAAATGGAAGAAAAAGCCAAATCTATGCAATCTGTCAAAGCTTTTCTACAGGTTCAACCACCACGTTTTAGCAGAAATTGGCCTTCAAAAAACTGGTCCTTTCCAGCCACGGACAAGCCCCAAAGAGGTAAATACAGGCGCACAAGGGGCAGAGGACAATCACAAGGATCATATAGAGGCAGGCAATGGCAAACTCCAGCACCAAGAGGTGGTGAAGACAGTGCACAACAATACAGGAAACAAACCCAATGACTTCCTCCTTTTCATGCCAAGCAAGTCTCAGCTGGCAGCCCCCTTGGGAGGAAAGCTGGCATTATTTACAAGAAATTGGCATATTGTCACAACAGACAAATGGATCCTGGATGTTATAAACAGAGGCTACAGATTTCATTTTCACACTCTTCCAAAATGAGAGGCATGCCAAACCTGCCACACAATCAAAGGGCAGAGGCACAACTACAAATTTCAAAGCTCATAGACATGAAAGCTATTCAAAAGGTACCTACTCACGAACAAGGTCAAGGTTTTTATTCCAGGCTATTTCTGGTACCAAGGAAAGAAACCGACTGGAGACCCATTTTGGACTTACCCATCCTAAACACATTTTTACTGCACAAAATTCAAGATGCTCACATTACAGCAACTTCTTCCCATGCTGGGCAAGGAGTTTTGGCTGGTAACATTGGACCTCAAGGAGGCATACCTGCATGTCCCAATCAGACAAAGCTGCAGAAGATACCTCAGATTTCTTGCAGGTTCAATCCACTATCAATTCTCTGCATTGCCCTTTGGCTTATCTACTCAGCCCAGAGTATTCACAAAATGCCTGGCATCAGTAATTGCCTACTGCAGACTTCAAGGGATACAAATTTACCCTTATTTGGACGACTGCCTGATCCAAGCGAACAGCAAGCACATACTTCTGGAACATCTGGCTTATGTAACACGGTTACTGAATTCCCTGGGATACATAGTCAACAAAGAGAAATCCAGACTAACACCATCTCAGAAAATAACTTTCCTGGGTGCCAACTTGGACACAAACACTCAGATGGCCTATCTTACGCCAGAAAAACAGGGGCAACTAACTCAGTACTTCAAAATACTAGCAAATTGTACCAGGCTTACTGCAAGGAAAATCCTGCAGGCTCTGGGCTTCATGGCATCTTGCATTCTTTTAATCCCATGTGCAAAGTTGCATATGAGGAAACTTCAGTGGTACCTAAAAACCTATGGTCTCAACACAGCCACAGTTTGGAAACAATAATACCAATAATTCCATGTTTGCAAAAGGAATTTCTATGGTAGGCTCAAGCATGTCAAACAAACACAGGTCTCCCATTCTGCAAGCCTCAAGCAAATCAAGTCATCACAACAGACGCCTCAAATTACGCCTGGGGGGCGCACATGACAGACAGGTGCATTCAGGGCAAATGGTCCCAAAAGGAAAAGCACCTTCACATCAATCAAAAAGAAATGCTAGCAGTGATAAATGCAATTACATCTTTCAAGGACCTCCTGCATCCAGGACAATTATTGATAAGAACAGACAACACCACAGTAATGTGGTACATAAACAAACAAGGAGGAACGCATTCATACCCCCTGTGCAGACTAGCCATGACACTTTGGAACTTGGCTCTGGAATGGCAAATCGAACTTCAAGCACAATACTTGCCAGGTTTGGAAAACACGCTGGCAGACAATCTAAGCAGAAATATGACAGATCCACACGAATGGAAGTTGCATCCTCAAGTGTTTACAAAGATAATCCAAGCACGGGGAAGGCCAGACATAGATCTCTTCGCCTCCCACAGGAATCATCAATTGGAAAAGTTCTTTTCAAGGACCTTTCATCCAAAGGCCTGGAGAGTGGACGCCCTTTCATTCAGCTGGGCAGCATGGACAGTTTACGCTTTCCCACCTCTGCCTCTGCTGCCCAAGGTGCTCTTGAAAGCAAGAGCAGACAGACCGAAGATGATACTGATTGCTCCAGACTGGCCAAGACAACACTGGTACCCACTCCTGAGGAGCCTAACGCATACTCCTCCCTGGTCCCTACCTCTAATGCCTCTACTACTGACTCAACACAGCTACAAAACTCTTCACAGTCAGTTGAAAACACTCAATCTCGCTGCATGGAAAATTCCTTGGCACCACAGCAGACCCTACTCCCCAAAGAGGTGCAGGATGTCATTTTGGAGGCCAGAAGGCCATCTACTAGAAAGGCTTACTCCACAAAATGGAAACGGTTCTGCTCTTAGAGTGAGAAAAAAGGCCAGGATCCTAGAAAACTGAATTTGCCTCAGGTATTGCAGTATCTAGCTGAGCTGCTGAACAGTGGACTTTCATTTTTCCTCCATAAAAATCCATGTCTCAGCCATTTCTGCAGAATTCAACACTGATCCACCCTTATTCTCTCACCCACTCTTAAGACAGTTCCTCAGAGGGGCTAAGAATATAAGACCACCAAGGAAACAACCAATGCCAGCCTAGGATCTTAATTACATTCTAGAAAAATTAACATTGCCTCCCTTTGAACCAGCTGCCTCAACAGATTTGCAATATTTGTCCTGGAAAACAGCTTTCCTTCTGGCCATTACCTCAGCTCGTAGGGTTTCGGAACTACAAGCCCTCATGGCTGTGCAGTCCTTCCTCATCTTCCATCAGGACAGGGTTTCCCTTCGAACCAACCCGTCATTTATGCCTAAAGTGGTATCCAGGGTAGCTTTAAATCAAGCCATACACTTACCTACCTTTTACCCCAATCCTCAAAACAAAGGGGAAAGGCTGCTACACTCCTTAGACATCCATAGACAGCTACGTTATTATTTGGACAGAACAAAGCCTTTCAGGAAAACAGAACAACTCTTTGTGTCCTATGCTGCAGGAGCTCAAGGGAAGCCAGTTACCAAACAGACAATTTCAAAATGGATAGGCCACTGCATATGGTTTTGTTACTCCTATCATGGAAAATCTGTCCCTACAGGCATCAGATCCCACTCCACCAGGGCCACAGCTACCTCTACAGCCTTCCTCAGAGGAGTTCCTACCAAAGATATTTTGGAGGCAGCCACTTGTAGTTCTGTGCATACCTTCACAAAACACTACCATCAGCCTTTATATTCCAAAACTAGAGCAGGCTTTGCCACTGGTGTGTTGCAGGGTATTCTGGCTGATCCCAGTTCCACCTAGTGCCTACCACCCTGTGCGTAGCTTTGGGATTCTACCCATCTGTGATTATTGCAGCTGTATGCACGATGAACATAGTACAGTTTTGTACCTAGCATAAATGTAGATGTTCGAGTGCTAATACAGCTGCAGTACAGGTTACCCTCCCTCCTTCCCCTCTTGGTAAAGGCCTAGGGCCTAACCCCTCTTCATACAACCTGACTGGGTTATCCTTCTATGGTATATTTGCTTGCAACTACTGATTTTTGATTATATTGCATTGCATATATATATAAATATAATTTATGTATTGCCTTCCTTCTGGGGGCACCTGACATCTGGTGCAAGAAAGACTGAAGAAAATGACGTCGGCTGTGTCTTATATACCCCTGCCTCATTGACGTCAGGAAAGAAAGCAACAACAACCGACGCCGGACCTAGACTTTGGAATTCGGCCTACCGAGGACCCGCCTGACGGCAGAAAACCCATCTGTGATTACTGCAGCTGTATTAGCACTCAAACATCTACATTTATGGTAGGTACAAAACTGTACTTTTCCTTGACTGCCATCACCCATTTCCTCAGCTTTGTGAATCAACCCAAGTGTGATGACTGCAACAGTGAAACACAAAGAGCATAGTGCAGTTGTGTACATTTACCATAAATGTAGATGTTCGAGTATTCACTGTTGCAGTCCTGGTTTCCCTCCCTCCATCCCCCTTTCTTCTCTTTCTCCTTTTATTACCATTCTTCCTTATTGTTCTCCTTTCCTTACAAGGGACATATTGGCATTTATTTTCCACTGGTGGGGTTCTTCCACCAGAGCCTGGCCTCTTACTTGGGGGCTCCTGACAGGTTAGGGCAAGAAAAACTCATGTAATGGCGTCGGCTGCCTTACTTTATACTGCTGACGACCTGATGTCAGTCCTCAAGCGACAGCAACCGACAGAGAAATACTAAGTCTCTCGTATTTAGGTTGGTCGAGGGCTACCCTGGCCGGGATAACCCAAATGTGATGACTGCAACAGTGAATGCACTTGAATATCTACATTTATGGTAAGTGTATACAACTGCACTTTTTTCATGTCTGGGAAGGAGATAAAGATACGACAAGAACATATAACAATTAATTTAAGTAGGAGCACTGGTTTTTAACATACATTTTTGCATTGATAGCTTTAATTTTATGTTAGTTAATGCTTGTCTGAGTAGCTGTCAGTTTGGGACAGTTTCTCCTATCTGCAAGGTTAAACTTTGTATACATAGTTTTGTGTGTTTGTTTTAAGTTAATAGGTTATGGGGGAGTTCCGGGGTGTGTGTATGTGGTTGGGTTTTTTTTGAGGGTTTTCATTTAACCAGAAAGTCTTGTAAAATGCGACATAGGTTCAAATGGAGATTACCAGTAACAACTATATAAAAGATTAACCTGACAAATATTAGTAGGTGCATGTAACACAAAAGTTGGAAACAGATATTTAAAAAAAGCTGTCATTTATAATAGGTTTGAATAAAAATGTCTTATCATAATGGCTACTCTATTCTTATTATTCTGGAATGTGAATGGCCTCACTGATATAGACAAAAAGGAAAGAGTATTGAATTATATTTAGAAACATAGAGTGCAAATAGCAGTGCTACAGGAGACACATATGGAAAGAAGTGAGCATGTAAATTTGAGAAAGAAGAATTTTTGGAGGGATATTCAGTAGAATATCAGGGACAAAGGAAAAGGGGACTGCTTATAGTAATTGCTAAAGGAATTTTGATAGTGGTAAAAGATGAAAGCAAATATAATAATGGTAAATTTGTGGTAATAAGGGGATACTGGCAAGGCAGGAGAATTATGCTGGCATGTATTTATATTCCAAAGGTGTTGACAAAATATATAGATATGGATCATTGTGGTTTTGTGCAGGGGAGGCAAACATTTGGCAACATGTATAGAACAATGATTCTCGAGATGGAAGTGGACTGTAGGAAAATACCCTGATACAGTAATGAGGTTAAGTAGGAGGTTATATGAGGGATCCGAGGCAATAATTAAAGTTGGCGGTTCCTCTCTGACAAGTTGTGTCTGAACAGAGGAATCAGGCAAAGATGTCCTATTTCCCTCTTATTTGTTTATATTTAGAGCCATTGGAAAAGAAAATAAGGGACCTAGAAACTGAAGGATACAGTCGATACGGTAATCAAGAGAAGTTGACTTTATTTGCAGACAGTATTATTTTGTATCTGATAAAACCAGAAGAGGACATCTCAGTGTTGTGGAGCATTTTGAGACAGTTTCAAGTCTTTTCAGGATATAAAATTCATAAAACAAAGGCTATAGCTGTACATTATATATCCACCAATAAATTGGTCAAGCAATACTCATATTTATGGGGGCATATAAAATTAAGTATTTAGGAGTATGGATTAAAAGGGATTTGTTGTGGTAGCTAAGGATATGTAGGAAGATACTGATCAAAAGATATAAAACTGAGAAACCAAAAGCTCTTGTTTATGGATATAGATAGCAAGATATACGTTGTGAAAATGTTTTTAACCCTTTATTTTTATATACTGATCAGGCATATTTTTATTAATCAGAGGAGAAGTTGTGGGCAATAATTAATAATGATTTGAAGGAATTTATCTGGGAGGAGAAGAGGGCAAGAGTCAAGTGGAATACATTGATCCTTCAAACAGAACAAGGGGGTTTAGGGTTACTTGATTTGAAGGTATAAGTTATAGTAATTAAATAATTAATTAATTAATTAATTAATTAAGTTATAGTAATTAATTAATTAATTAATTAATTAATTAATTAATTAATCAATCAATCAATCAATTAAAAATGGAAAGGGATGAAGATGTAAGAAAAGATTTGGATTTTGGATGTATATCCTTAAGCAGAATAACAGCAGCTATAGATAATGTTATATTCATAAAGTAGCAGAAAGTATTCTAAGAGCTAAGCCAATACGAGAACATAGAAAGGAGTTTTTGCCAATAGGGATGACTGCAATTAGGGGTACAGAGAATAAGCAAGATGGGGCTGGAATTTACTGTAGAAAACTGACAAAGGAACCAAGGCATTGGGAGTATATAACTAGAGAGGGAAATGTAGCAGAATGGGAAGAGGCCAAGAAGATATTTGGACTGCAGACTAGAAACTGCTTTCCCTGTCAGGGATTGATATCAGAGTATAAAGACCTACTGTGGTAGAGTTTTTAGTTGAATTTAGAACAGAAGTTGCTGTTAAAAAGGGGGTAATTAGTAGGGCATATAAAATATTGCATGATATTGATATGAATCAATTGGAGGATGCTAGAAAAGATTGGGAAGAGAGATTGGGTAAGCATTTCACAAGGGGACAATATTAGGAAATATGTATGGCCCTTAAGTATGCAGCAAAGTCTAGAAGATGTAGGATTTTTGCTTGTAAGTGTTTGCATAGTTATTTTTATCCCCGCAAGCACATGTCAAATATTTTTTCCTTAGATAGATGGCAAATGTTGGAGATATGATGAGGAAGAATGAGTTGACTGTGAATATATGTTTTGAGAGTGTTACGAGTTGTCAGACTCCAAAAATTCCCAAGAGAGTACACTGTCAGAAATATTGGGTGAGTAAATGGGTGTAAATAAAGAAATTACTTTTTGAGCTGTGGTGCAAGATTTGAATTGCCTAGATCTAGCAAGGCGTTCCTAAGTTTAATTTTGGTGGCTGCCAAAAAAGCAATTACTAGAAAATGGAAATCAGAGTGACAACCACCTTTATTTGAAGTACTGAGTACTGAATATTGTGACTGATAAAAGCACTGAAAGTATGATCTTCAGAAAATGGTTAGGTGAAAATTGCATTGCACAATACATGCAGAATGATGTTTTGCAGGAGGAGTGAGATTTAAGGGAAGGCAGAAATTGAGCAATTTATGTAGTATTGCATTAATAGTTATACAGAAAACGTGATGTATAATATTTGTAAGTGGGACCATGTTAATATAGTTTTATTTTATATAAATGTATGTTTGCCAGTGTCGTAAGTGATAATTCAATAAAGGTGTTATAAAACAATGGAGAGTGAGTCTCAGTCTTCCTGCTCTGTACTGAAGTGAGTTGGCAGGTGTAAGGTAACCTTCAGTGGAACAGAAAGTAGAGATCATAATCAGTAGTGTTTCACATGTTCTGCAGCAGTAGCATTCATGTTGAACTGCATCCTTGAGTTTTTTCCAGTCTTATCCTTCATCCTTCTATTTTTGTTTTCTTGATCTCCTCTGGATGGTTCTGGGTGGCTGGCTCCTAGCAATGAGATTTTGGGAATTTCTCTTTCCAGTCTTTTGCAGAGCTACAGTAATTACTGTACTTGAGATAATTATTTCTGTAAGGCATACAGCCGTCCTTTTTAAGTCCATATAGTTCATTAGAAACTGTGAGTTACATCATCCCAAGTTGTTTGATGTATGACATCTTTGCCTGTCCAGCATTAGGATAGAGATCAACAGTCAGGGATGATATGTTTTCAGTACCCAAATTCCTGAACTCTGTACCCCCAATACAGTTCTGTAACTGCTAGTCATTATCCATTAAAAGCTCTCTGGCATGCAAAAGGCTTTTTGACTTGTCTTCCAGGCGTAAAGCCAGCACTGCTGAGTAAAAAATAACTCAGTTTGGGAAATATAGTATCTGCAAGTATAAAATATTCACAGTTTTGGGAAGAAACTCTCTTAATTGCTCTGTATGTGATCCTTCTGCAATGCTACTAGTGTGTACACCTTAAAAGTATGCCTTTCTCAGTGTTCCATTATTAATTAAATATTCCCTAATAACCATAATATTGTCCTATACCACTGATAAACACTGTCCTGATATGTGTGCATCATCTACATTCCCTCTTTGTAATACTGTTTAAAGTATTACTTCACTTTTGTGATACCCTGTCACTAATCAGCTCTGATGTTTGTTTATTTATCATATCATCCTAATTTAACAGAGAAAGGCAGCATATTCTTTACCAACTTTATCCCTGCTGTGTACTGTGTAATCCTGTATAATCATATTTCAGTCCCTTTTTTCTGATATGCATCAGCATTTCCATCTTTCTGAAACCCAATGCAGCTGCAAGGTTTTCTGTAATGGCATGCTCTTAGTGTATTTACATTACAGTTGTTAAACTGCCTCCATACTACCCTTTCCTCTAATGTCTTCCATTGTAATTATTTTGCCATTGCATCCTGGCATAAAAGTTGTAAGATGCTTTCATAGGTCTAAATGAGTAAATGTTGACACCTTGATGAAGATTGATTGAATCAGCTTGATTTTTAAACATTGGTGCAAACTAACCACTAACATGGTTTACCCTTCAGATCACCACTTCCAGCCACTTGTGCCCCTAATTTTAGCCATCAGAATTACTTTCAAACAAGAAAGCAGTCAATCAAAACTGAAGCACAAGGTCACTGATAGTATGCTCAAGTCAATCTGTAAGCAGTGCTAATACATTTGCAGTTAATTTTTTTCAGTTTTCTATTCGATTAGTCATCAACATATCCTTTGTTTAATGGATGCGTTCCTCTGCCACTGATTGCTCAGGCTGGTGACTTCTAAACTTTTTTGGTTTGGTCTGGTCAGATACCATTTGTACCTGAATGTCTAATATCTTGTCAGGTTTTTATTCACTCAGCACACATTTTTGCTTACGCACTGACTCTGGTCTCTGATGCATTTTCAGGATAAAAGCATCACAATGTGTCAACTTTTGTCGCTCAGCTGCAGAGAAATGCAGAATTTACAGTCAGTCAGTAACTCTGTGCTCAGGATGCAGTGCCAAGCTTTCTCAATCTATCTGTGTTTTAAAAGGGTCATAATACATTCTTTAAATGGGACTTTTTGCCTTGCATGTTTCAGTTTGGCAGGATGGAGTGCAGTTATGTACTTTAATTCTCATTTAATCACATCCTGTTAGACTGGCTTCTAAAAACAAGACATTAAATAACATTGTTAAATGTTAATAAAATAGTCACCAGCATCCCTGTAAATTATTCTTTTGTAATTTAATTCTACATTTTTTGGAAGGCATTTTTTTTTTCTTATCTTCTGGGCGTCCCGCGGTGGTGCACCGGTTAGCGTTGTCGCCTCACAGCAAGAGGTTCTCCCATTCAATTCTCAGCTGGAGCGCCTTCTATGTGGAGTCTGCATGTCCTCCCCGTGGTCGAGTGATGCTAAAGACATGCAGGTAGTTGCGTGTGTGAATGGGCGTGCCTTCTTTGAAGGTTGGGCATTGGGCTGGCAACTCGGCACCATAAAAATCCACTGCCAATCATTAGCGGACGAAGTTCTGCTGTGGCGACCCCTAACCGGGAAAAGCCAGATGACATCTTCTGGGCGTCTGCATGTAGTGAAACTAATAAACTAATATAGATGTCAATTGTGTCTTGTTCTGGACTTAAAGCAGCAGTGCCTTTCATGCAAATCATAGTATTTATTCCTGGTAGATTGTGGATATTTTTCTGAAGCATGACATTTATTTTGCAGAGCTGTAGCTAGAGATGCAAATATGATGACTTGTGCATATGGATAAACCACACACTTGTATTGCAAATGCTTTCCTTTGGTCTTTGAATTATTTTGCTACTAGAAAGTTTTACATGCATGTTTTCCTTGACTGCTAGTGGTGGTATGCTCCAGCCTACTTCTTTAACTGTGGTGTTTGAAATGGTAGCTAGCTTGGATACAGATCCATTAAGTTTTTTACTTCTTTTTCTTTTTATGCACCCATTTTAAAGTATAACTTAAGGATATAAGCAAACATGCATTAGTAGAAAAGAAAACAAACTATAGTAACATTTTTCCATTTACACATTATCATTACATGTGTTATTTCTTTATAAAAACTGTCTTTCCATCCAACATTAAACCTCACTCCTCCAACTGAACATTATTCTGCATGTATTGTTCCCACAAAATCTAATTAAGGTCCCAGTTTCTGTCCTTTTATCTATTTTACAATATTCAGTACTTTAAATACAGTTGATTTAGATTTTGATTTCTGTTTCCTAGTTAATTGCTTTTTTTGGCAGCCAGTAGAATTAAACCCAACAAGAACTTATTATGTCTAGGCAATTAAGATCTTGTATCCCAGCTCAAAATAATAATAATAATAATAATAATAATAATAATAATAATAAAGTAATAATAATAAATAATAGTAATAATAATAATAAACTATTAGGTGTCATCATAGACAATAATCTCAAATTTGACCTACATGTTAACCAAACTATCAAAACCATCAATAAAAAACTAGGGTCACTTTACAGAATAAAAGCCTTCCTAACCCCTCCAGCTAAAATTGCCATAGCTCGCTCTCACCTTTTTTCAACCCTTCTGTATGCATCCCCTCTACTCTCAAATTTGAACAAGACTGTCCTTAACAAACTCTCAATTTGCTACAACCACATTGCCAGGTTTGCCACTGGGCTGCCTTTTAGGACACATCATTGCATCAATCTAAATCAGCTTGTTTGGCTTGAACTACCGAGCCTAATCCAGTATAACCAACTGATTATGGCCTATAAAATCCTCTATAATCCGGACAATACTCCTGCACTTAAAAATATTATCACCCCCTATAACAATCCTTAGACCGCTTCGATCCTCTAACAAACTACTAATTCAGACTAGCAAAATTAATAACACAGCTTGTGATTCTCTTTGCAAACTCTGTAAGTAGATCCTGGAACTCACTTCCAGCTGATATTACCTTACTTTCCACCTTAGGTCAATTTAAAACTAGACTCAAACAACATTTGTCACTTAACTGGCTATGTCAATGTATCAAGCCTGGCTAACTCGAATGTGTAAAAATCTGTTAACCAGTTTACTGTGTAATTTAATTTAATCCTGACTTGTGCTCAGGACTAACTTTAACCTGTGGAACTTGTTTAACTTGCTTACTTGTGTAATCTCTGTAAATAATCTGTTTGTAATATGTAATGTTGGTATTATGTAATGCTGTATCTGCTTACCCTTGGAGCTTTTCTCCCCGGGCCTCCGCTGAAAATGGACATGCATCCAGTCGGACTATCCTGGTCAACAAATGTAAAATAAAAATAAAAAAAAAGAATACATCTTCTTAGTCACAGACATTTGTTGTCCCAGTCTTTCTAACAGAGTATTCAGTAAAATCTGTTTTTTTTTTTAATTTACCAACTCATTACACTCCCCCCAAAAAAAATGTTCTCAGTCACCTCTTTCTTCCTAGTCACACCTCTAAAATGCATTACCAACCTAAGGAAAAATTCTTTGAAGTTTGCTTGGGTTATAAATATAGCTATGCAAACACTTCCAATCAAAAATTTTAAATCTTATGAACTTTGTTGCATACTTGGGAGCCATACATATGTCCTCCCATTGTTCCCTTGTAAATTGCTTTTCCAATCTCTCTTCCAACCTTATCTAACTTCTTCAGATTGATTCTTATAGTTATCATGTAGTATTTGATGTACCCTGATTATCCCCTTTTTAACATTGACGTCTGCCCCACATTTATCTAAGAATTCTAGCAGAACAGGTCATTCACGTAGGACTTCTTTTTGCCTGTACTCTGATATAATTCCCTGATAGCGAAGGCATTATGTGACATGCAATATAGATGTCATCTTTATCTCATCCCATTCTATTGCCATTCCCTCTTTGCTCCAAATAACTTTGTTCCTTTGCTTGTTTTCTCCAATAAATTCCAGCCCCCTCTTGCCTGTTTTGTGTACCTCTACTTGCAATTGTCCCTAATGGAAATCTCCTTTTTATATTCAGCTGTTGGCATAGGTATTAGAATACCTTCTGCAAATTTATGGACATAATTATTTTTAGTGGTGGTTATTCTCCATAAGGCTGTACATCCATACATCCAAAATCCCACTCTCTCCTTATTCCATGACCTCCCAACTTCAGTTTCATCCTTTTCCACTTTGAATTATAACCTTCTGCTTGTGTTATATATATGATCCTTCACTGTGTAACTCTAAAATATCCTTTCAAATCAGGTAATCCTAATCCACTTTGTTCTGTTGGGAGGATTAGCTTGTCCCACTTATCTGTTCCCACTTTCCCTACCAGATAATTTCCTTCAACTCTTTTTTAAATATTGTTCAAAAACTTTACCTTTGGATGATAACATTATGCCTGATCTGTATAAAAAGACTAAGAACATTTTCACTGCTTGAGACTTGTTATCCATAATCATAAACAGGAGCTTCCAGTCTCTCAGGTTTTGAATTATCTTAAGTTACTTCCCCTATAACCTTACCTGTCATAACAAAGCCCTTTTAATCCATACTCCTAAATACTTCATCATATTATATCTCCATAAATATGGGTATTGCTGAACCAAATCATGAGTGGGTACATAATATAAACCTTTGTTTTATCTTTACTAATTTTATATCCCAGTAAATACTTGAAACTGTCTCAAAATGTTCCACAAAACTGAGATATTCTTCCTGGATTTATCAAGTACAAAATAATATCATCTACAATTAAAGACAGCCTTTCTTGAATACTATACCAGTTATTTCCTTGAATTTATGAGTCTCTTATTTTCTTTGCCAATGGTGCTAAAGCACGTTACATACAGCATGTGCTCCCATTTACACTGATTGCTGTCTTCTTTTTTCTTATCTCTGTTCCCCTCCCAGCTTGTATGCCTTCAGAAAACAGTAACTTTTTAGCCCTAAGGAACAATGAACTGGCTAGCTTTAAATAAAACCATATTATGTAATGTTCTATTAACTGCATTAAACCATTAAGGTTGCTGGGGAGACTACTGTCTCATATTCACTTCACATAATGTCAAATTGTATTTTTCACTGAACTCTCTGCCATTGTACATTTCGGTTTTGAATTTTTCTTAGTAAATAGTGTTCATTATTCTCCAGATTCATTGCTTACACCTGCAGACAACTTGTCTCCATGTAAAAGTAGACAGTAATGAGGAATAAAAAAAACAGCTAACAATTTTCCATGTGTATGAAGGAATCTTTGTAAATTTCACTCAGTACAGCATTCCCCCTGGCTAAGTGCTTTCAGATGCAGACTTCTTGTCTTTCACTAAGACCATTTGATAATGGAGTAAGAAAAGTCATATGTTTGCATATGCAAGATGCTTAGCATTTTTATCGGGTTCATCTTTTTGTCTTATTATCTAAGTCTATTTGCTGACAGAAAAAAAAAAATTATAGTTTAAGCCAAGGACATTAATCTAGACATCCACACTTGTAAAAACGAGAGAAATTATTACTGCACTTTTGTAGCCCACCTCATCCCAGGAACCCAAGATCACCTCATTATATTAACTTAAATGTGTAAACGAGCTTCAGTCCAGCCTTTCATCTTATGTTATACTGTAAAACCTGTATTTCTTACTATTGAAAATGGTACTGTTTTACTTTATTATCTTTAATACATACATCAGTCACTGAAAAGACTCCTCCCCAGACTTAAAATACACCTGACTGCTCACGGTACAAAACTGCTTTACAGTATAACATGCTGTTTCTGTCATGTAATGTTTTATGCAAATACTAAAAAGAACAAAATTTGTTTTACTTACATTTACTACTTTTTCCCCTTTGGTGCCCTTCTAAACATTAATGACAAAATGTGGGTCATATGGGACATATGAATCACAGTCCACCCACAAGTTTAACAAAGTCAACAAAAGTCCAGTTTTTTCTTAGCCACTTTTTTTTTGCAAAGCTGTATTTCACAAATGTGATTGATGCTTTACAGTCTGACATTTATTCACTAATTTCAGTGTTGCTGGTGTTCTTTTTGATCCTCTCCATCTGCCAACACAGGACTCTGGTTCAAATCCAAGGTATTTCTGATTATTCTAGTTAATTATTGTGCTTGTTTCCTGTCTGTCAAGCATTTTCCAATATGAAGCAGAGTCCCCTTCTGCTTGCTGTCTCACTTTTTGTTAGATAAACTTTATTTTCTTCTTAGCCTGTTCTGCATCAAACATGACTTTGATCCTCCATGAAAAAATACTCTGAAGACAGCTGGATACTTCAGCTTGAATTTAACACCTTCATCTTGTCATTCTCTTGTTGCTGGGATAAATTTGATTTTCTTCTGCCTGGTGTACAGTGAGTAATCATTTTTCACAAACATTCTGCTGTTTCACATTTTCAATACTTTTCCCTTCTGCCAACGTTTTGTCAGTATCAACTCTTTCTGCAGGCATAATTGTACCTTTTCTAATATAGGTTCTGGCAGCTTTCTTGTGGCCAGGTTTGGTGCATACACTTTGTGTCCTTCAGTTAAGAAATCTTGTTTGTTTTTGCTTTCATAAATTTACCACAGTCTGTTCCTTGCTGTATCTGTGTTACAGAAGAAAATCTCCAGGTTTCTGTGGATGTTCTGCCTTCTAACTTTACTTATTTTTGAATCAAGTCTTCTTGAGAGGCTTCATACTCTACCAGACATTTCTTCATTTCATCCTCTAATATTTAGTTTTATCAGTTTATTTGAAGAGTTAGTTACAACAACTTCTGTTTCTTTTTGTCCAGCCCTTTATTATTTGATTTGATGTATTCCTTCATTGTTTTGTTTAGTTTATCACTTCTGAGTACATTTGTTTTATTTTTTTCCTCTAAATTACTAGAACCCATCATCTTGAACCAAAGCTAAATCTTGAACTGCTTTTTGCTAAACAGCTGCAAGATTCTTCTCAGATTGTATTTTTTCTTCACCTTTTTCTTGTTGTTTTTCTTTACGGTTCTCTGAATTTCCTTTTTGCTGTCATCCAAGCAGTGTGCTTACTAGCCGGTAACCAAATTTTACCCAAGATTATGATTCACTTTTCCTTTTTTTTTATCGGTTTATGTTTCTGCAGGTGGGAGAGCTGAAATTAAGCTGTTGATTAATGTGCAGCCATCTTGGAAGTATCATTAAGCTTTTTTTTCTTTGCCATGATATTAGTGCTGCAACCTTGGTAATTATTTAATGAGAAAGAGGATACTAAAGAGTGTATCATTATTTTTAGTTGCTTTCATTTTAATGTTTTCCAACTCAAGAAGTCGCATCTTACAGTGATGGAATTTAATCAGCAGTCTAGATTGTACCTCTTAACATCCTTTGATGTGCTGCTTGTTCATGACATTAGTGAGCTTAAGAAGCTTTACCTTATGTACCTAGGTGGTTGAACAACTGGTGTAAAGTTTGGACTTTCTGTTGCCCCTCTGGGGAGGGCGCACCTGGGGATAAACAGTCCTATGATAATGCCATGCTACATATTTGCCCCTAGGAACCAGTTGCCCAACTGGGAAAAGTTGATGTTTCATAAACGACTATTAGCCAAGTCTGGGAGACTTAAAAAATATGTAATTAGCCAATATTGGAAGATAAGGAAAGGAACAAAAAGTATCGCCCACCAATAAAGTGTGTGGCTTTGTGTATGCATACGCGTACACACACACACACACACACGCACACACACATTTTTGGCGATGGCAGTGTTTCTGTGTTCCTTTTCTGTGTCTTCCAGTTTTGGCTAATTTAATCCACTACTGAAGACTTGCTTATGAAGTGTTAAACTCTGTGACCAAGACTACTTATCTCCCTCATAAGCAGATAAAGACCATCCACCATGTAAGTCAACATTTCTTCCTGTATGTATGTCCCCAATCTTCATTGAAGGAAAGGAAAGACAACGCTCCACACCAGTTGTGCAATTATCTGAACCCATAAGGTGGAAAACCCAAAACTCACTGATACCATGAACAGAGAGTATTTCTAAGGATGCGCCTTGTGGGATCTTGTATGTTTGCTGTACTCCATCTTTGTAAACTCTGTATAAAACAGGTGATTTGATAAACTGCAGTGCTCTTAAAAATGAATCAAATAAAAGGTTATGACAATATTAAGAGTCATTAGGTAAATTCTAAGTAGTGTGAGCCTGCTAAGGAAAAGAAAAGTGGTAAATTGGAGGAATGGTTAAGCTGAAAATTTCAGCTTCTACCTGAAACTGTTGATTTTCTGAACAGCAGAGTCTTAATGTTGTAGAAGTCAGAAAAATCATGCTACTTGGAAAAAACTTGATTAGAATGCAGGCATAATAAACTTAACATTTTACAGAAGAGAGAAAAGATGGTGGGACAGGAGTAGACATCTGTATAAGGTATATATCAGGACAGAGGAATAAGAAGTGTGATATGATAAATCATTGGTCACATTTAACATGAAAAATACTGGTACAATGTGCCCCCCAGGTTGTGTGAATTTATTTCCCTAATTTCTGAGGGGAGGAAAACTTGACAAAAGTTATTTTAGAATGGTAAAAGGAGATATGTTGTTAATGGGTAGGGGGTCCTTAATATGCTAGGCGTTAACTGACGTACCTTGATTTCATCCAGTGGAAACTACGAGATTATTCTTATGTTATACAGAGGCCATTCCAATACAGTTACTGTTGGAACCTGGGGTCGGGGATGAGAATGAATATCTCATTACACCTGATATTCTCAAATGGGTTCATTGAGATGATTTTACAGTTGGTAGCCGACAATCACTTAAAATCAAATTATCATTAAACATTTTGATTTGTATTCAGCACAGCCAGCGATGAAAATTAGTACTTTTTGTCCATATAGTACTTTGCTGTCTTTAAGAGAGTTATACGTAATGCTAAACGTGACAGTAAAGTGAGTGTGTGTCAGTTGAGAATATGTACATCCTTACTTGCACACAGTTTGAAAAACTGCTTGCACTGTTCTTATTGGAAGGGGGTGTCAGCACCAATGAAATTCTCTGTTTTTTAACTAGTAACTTGTGCACTTGGAACATGGACACCTACTAGCACTGCACCAGCACTAGGATAGGCAGAAGTGGCTTATTTTTTATGATTCATCCGAAGAATGGCACACCAGCATTTTGCCCCCTCCTTTTTGTTACAGGCACATGCCAGTATTTTAAGTATGATCTTATTCTCACCCTGGAGCTAGAATACAAAGGCTTCTGGTTTAGAGGCAGATGGGCTACCACCTAACTAATTAATTCCACTAGCATAGAAGCATAAAGCCCTGGGTGACCTGAGTTCATTTAGTGGCCTGGGCATATGTTGGAACTGACTGGGGGGGAGGACTTGCATACCTCTGAACCTCTTAACACAAGAAATCTGGACAGAGGCTAAAATAATGGGGAAAGAAAGGCTCAAAAATAGGGACAGATTTTTAAATATTGCTCTTATAAACTCAGAAGCCTTCTAGAAGAACAGTATTTGTGTTAGCATGCATTTTCTGAAGGATATGAAGTTTGATACTCAAATATATGTAATTATTTGGTGATTATAGGGTCATAGGTTCATAGATTAGTACAAAGCTAACTGCCCTTGTGGGCCATTTTAAGCCTAGCCAATTTCCCCATGTGAGACTGAAACCCTGCATCTTGTCTCTGTAAGGTAAACATCTTAACTATTATGCCAACACCCACCATTATTTTGTGAATTCAGTCCTCCATGATTTGCCAGAAAACCACAGATTTTATGAGGAACAGACCAAATATTTGAAGCAAAAATTTGGACATTCTACGAAAATCAGTACAGTTGAGAGGAATGGAGGAGAGCAGTGGCGAAGCTTAACCTGATCACTTATGTTTGGGGAGAGGGCTGGGGGTGCATATGTGAAACACACTCTCCATGGATGACTCCCTAGTGTGAACCTGGAATCACAGAAAACTTCTTATTTTTACTGGACCATGGCCATTTAGGTTCATAGCTTGGTACTAGGCTATCGGCCCTAGGGCCTATACAAGCCTAGCCATAACAATTCCCTGGATATTTCTTCCCACAATATTTACTTCCCTGGACCTCTATCTAGCAGGGCTACTGACATGATCCCTGGGGTGAATTTCCTATCTCCCACCTGGGGTGAATTTCCTATCTCCCAGCCAATCGTCAAGGTTTCTTTTGAAGAGGGCCAAGGAGGCACTCTGCTTGACATGTATGAGCAGTCTATTCCAGAGTATGGGGAGTCTCTGGGTCAAGAACCTATCCCTCCAGCATGTTTTGTTCATTATGATGACAAGGTTTAGATCCCTGGTGCATGTGGCTCTGCGAGATTGAGATTTCTTTAAGTGGAGCATATCCAACAGCTTAGGGTTTGACATCGCCTTGTATGTTAAGCAGAGATCACCTCTAAGTATAAGATATGCCACAGAGTATAGTTGGAGTTTTTTTAGATGGTCAGCATAGGGCATCTGCTTTAGGCCTGTGATTCTTTTAGTGAGGTATTTCTGCGGCCTTTCCAGCTGTTGCAGATGTCTTGTGAGGTACATACCAAATGGAGCGTTGTACTTTATAATGGATCTAATGAGGAATGAGTACAGTGGGACAATAATCTCCTTTTTTCTGGATGAAAAGCCCTTAGTGATGGCTCCCAGTTTGCAGTCATCTGCATACTTTGTTAGCCGGGGTCCCTTAGTGTTGGCCTGTACTTCAGAGAAGTAGATGCCAAACAAGAGCAGTCCCAGGACTGAACATTGAGGTACTCCACATTTCACTTGTCTGGAGCTGGATTTGGAGTCGGCTACTTTTACAGTCTGGGTTCTGTCAGTAAGCCAGTTGACAACCCACCGAGTGATGTAGGGATTTATGCCCAGCTTAGTAAGTTTATCTATGATTCCAGAGAGGGGGATGGTGTCTAAGGCCTTGGCAAGGCCCAGGTAGGCTGTGTGGACCGCCTTACCCTCGTCCACAGCTCTGCAGACTGATTAGAAGAAGTCAGTCAGGTTCAGGAGACAAAATCGGCCCTTCACGAACCCAAACTGGGTGGGGTCCAGTGTTTGAAGTTTGTCAATGTCTTTGTTTATAAGTCCCATGATAATGCATTCCATGCCCTTGCAGATCAGGCTCGTCAGACTGATGGGACGGTAGTTCCCTGGATCCAAGTTAGTTCCCCCCTTTGTGGAGTAGGATAACTGTAGCTGTGCGCCACTCAGTAGGCACGAAGCCTTCGGTGAGGCTATGATTAAACATGACACTTAGGTGAGGTGCCAGTTCATTTTGTAGTTCCTGTAGTACACAGCCCAGGATGTCATCTGGTCCCATGGATGCTGTATTCTTAGCTTTGGAGAGTGCGGTTTCTACCTGTGTGTCAGCGATTACCTGAATTTGGCAATCTTTTGGTATTGAGATGGGCCCTTTAGGGGTGAGAGGGGGGTGAAGTTAAAAACTAAAAACACCCCAAAAAAAAAATAAAACAACTGATAAAACAAAAATATCCAGGCTGTAATCAAAAAAAGGGTTAATTTTCTGTAGTACAAGTTTATTAAGTGCTTTCGGCTATGCACAGGGTAACCTTCATCGGAATAGATTACAAAACACATACTGCTTCATTAAATAGAATTCATGGACCAATCACAAAGATAAAACAATTAATTAGTATATCAACTCCCACTACACTACCCATTGACTCTTAAAAACATATTGTAGGTTTATATTCCACACAAGAAGAATAACCAATTCATCACTGAAAACATGTTCTATTTAAAAGACATTCAAACTTCATCACAAATTTTAAGAATAATATTTATTTCTTGTTTATTCTTTCCTGCAAAACTGGGACAATGGAAATACTTTCATGTAGACCTGGGGGAAACATTGCTGCTGTTCTAAATTGCCATTGTTTCTTTTTTCTTTAGTGTATTTTTCCAGTCTCCCCCTCTTGGATTTAATTTCACCTGTTCCACAATTCCAAATGTAAATTTTGTAAAAGATGCACATGATAAAGAGTGTTTGTATAGTGCACTTGTTTTTTTGTTTTTAATGTGATTGATATGCTCATACATCCTACTTTTAAGTGCCCGCTCTGTTTTTCCTAAATAGAATGCTGTGCATGAGTTGCACAGAGCTATATACACAACACCTTTAGTCAAACAATTCCCATTTACAAACACTCCCTTACTTTTCAACCTATTGTGTAGAACTACAGATTGCCCTTTATGTATATAACAACATTGTCTACACATTCCACATGGTCTAGTACCCCTTCTATCCACCTTTTCTATCTTACATTCAAGGAGACTCTTAATATTGTGCCTTGTCTTGTTGACAAATCTAGGACCCTCTCCCAACTTCTTATATATTTCTTGGTTGGTTTTAAAAGTTGTCCAGTTCTTACTGATGATCCCCCTTAATTCCTTAGTTGTGCAATTATACTCTACACAAGCCCTTTTATATTTGTCATTTTCCTTACTCTTTTCCATATTGTTGTTTTGTAATCCTACCCCTAATAAGGGGAGATGGTCACTACCCCACTTGTGTTGTACTTCTGAAACAATTTCTTCAACCAACTGTTTAGGGTACCCTCTGTCTTCAAACATACACCGTAGTTTACTTAGCTCACCTTGTACATTGTCATAATGGGATGTCATTCTTGCAACCCTCACTGCCTGTCCCTTCACTATACTTCTTTTTTGGGCAGTAGGGTGATTGCTCCCATAATGTAAATACGTGTTACAAAATGTAGGTTTCCTGTATATACGTGATCGAAATCCACCCATATCATTAATAATTTGTACATCCAAATAATTGATACTTTTAAAATCATAGTTAAAGGTAAACTAAGAATTCAGTTGTTTCACCTATATATTTCTTGAAGTCAGAAATCTCTTCTTCAGTACCCTTCCATAGGACAAATATATCATCCAAAAACCTGGAATGTAATTGTATTTTGTCCCAGTAGGGGCTGTTGAATATATGGCAAGATTTCCATCCCAGGAGTACTACATTGGCGTAGACAGGGGCACAAGCTGCCCCCATTGCTACACCTCTAATCTGCTGATAATATTCCCCCTCAAAGAAAATAAAATTGTTATCTAAAATCAAACTCATAATTTCACAGATGGAGATAATCTTGCTGAGCTCTAACTTGGAAAAATTAAATAGAACTTCTTCAAAAAATTCTAAGCCTTGCGCCTTAAGTATCACAGTAAATAAATCTTTCACATCAGTTGTGAGGAAAATCAAGTTCTCTTGCCATATCTCCTTTTTTATATTACCCAGAAATTCCCATGAATCTTTAACCAAGTGTTCACTGTCATTAATAATATAATTGCACAACTAAGGAATTAAGGGGGATCATCAGTAAGAACTGGGCAATTTTTAAAACCAAGAAATATATAAGAAGTTGGGAGGGGGTCCTAGATTTGTCAACAAAACAGGGCACAATATTAAGAGTCTCCTTGAATGTAAGATATAATCCAGAAAGGTGAATAGTAGGGGTACTAGACCATGTGGAATGTGTAGACAATGTTGTTATATACATAAAGGGCAATCTGTAGTTCTACACAATAGGTTGAAAAGTAAGGGAGTGTTTGTAAATGGGAATTGTTTGACTAAAGGTGTTGTGTATATAGCTCTGTGCAACTCATGCACAGCATTCTATTTAGGAAAAACAGAGCGGGCACTTAAAAGTAGGATGTATGAGCATATCAATCACATTAAAAACAAAAAAAACAAGTGCACTATACAAACACTCTTCATCATGTGCATCTTTTACAAAATTTACATTTGGAATTGTGGAACAGGTGAAATTAAATCCAAGAGGGGGAGACTGGAAAAATACACTAAAGAAAAAAGAAACGCAATGGCAATTTAGAACAGCAGCAATGTTTCCCCCAGGTCTAAATGAAAGTATTTCCATTGTCCCAGTTTTGCAGGAAAGAATAAACAAGAAATAAATATTATTCTTAATATTAGTGATGAAGTTTGAATGTCTTTTAAATAGAACATGTTTTCAGTGATGAATTGGTTATTGTTCTTGTGTGGAATATAAATCTACAATATGTTTTTAAGAGTTAATGGGTAGTGTAGTGGGAGTTGATATACTAATTAATTGTTTTATCTTTATGATTGGTCCATGAATTCTATTTAATGAAGCAGTATGTGTTTTGTAATGTATTCTGATGAAGGTTACGCTGTGCATAGCTGAAAGCACTTAATAAACTTGTACTACAGAAAATTAACCCTTTTTTTATTACACCCTGGATATTTTTGTTTTATTATCAGGGGGTGAAGTTGGCAATAAATCTATCTGCCAGGATATTGGCATTATCCTTGGGATCAATATATTTAATGCCTTTCTGTTGTAGCTCAGAGCAGATTTGAGCATTGCCATTTAGATTCTTGACATAACTATAGAATGCCTTGTGGTTGTCTTTTTGGAATTTTTGGCAATTTTATTTTCGTAACTAGCTTTGGAGGATTTTATGAGGGATCTCAGCTTCTTACTGAGGCTGGTAAGGGAGTTTTTTTTGCATCCTGGGATTTTCCTCTTTTCTGGAACAGTTTCTTCCTTCTGTTGTATAGTTTGTTTATGGCAGGGGACCACCAGATTGGCTTCCTTTTATTGGAGGAGAGCATCCTGGTTCTATTTGGGATGGCACGATTCATGAATGAGTGGATGTGCTCGTACAGTGCCTTAGTGTAGGATTCAGCAGTCGAACTTTCAGATCCCGTCTGCATGGGTGTCATGAAGTTTGTCACTTCTGACTTGAGTAGCATGAAGTTGGCTTTGGATAAGTTTTTTTACGGAGGTTTTCTTACTGGGAGGTGGGTGTGGGATATGGATGTCAAGGGTGGTTTGCTTATGGTCAGACCTGACCAATGAGGGGGTGACCACTGGTGTGGAGCATCTATCTCCCATGTTGGCTGTGACCAGGTCTAGGATATTGGAGCCCCTGGTAGAGCAATGGCTTAGTTGATCCAGGGCATTGAAATTTATGAATTCCAAGAACCGTTGGGCAAAGGTGTTGGTACCCGAGTAGTTTTCCCAGTTGATGGCAGGGTAGTTGAAATCACCCAGTATTAGGGTGTTTGGTTGTATCTTAATATTTTCCAGTATGCTTAGAAAGCTGTAGTGAGAATCCTGGGGCATGGTGGGGGATCTGTAGCAAGCTACAGTTTGGATTGCAGTCTTACCTAGTGTTAGTTGCACCTGGAGAATTTCAGATGCATTGTGTTGGGCCACTAGCCTGGAGGTGTGAATATGGTCACTTCTCTACCTTTAGTGTTTCGGTCATGGTTTGGTGGCCGAAAAGTTTGGTAAGAATTGTAGCCTGGTATTGCAGCAGTGCTCTCTGGAGCCTTGAACCAGGTCTCAGTTACTGCACAGATATCGATGTTCTCCATTTTTAGGAGTGCCTCGAGAGAGTGCATTTTGAGGTTTAGACTTCTAGCATTGAGTAGCATTACCTTCAGATTTTGCAAGCTTGTATCTGTTACGATGGTGGTTTTATCCTTTGAACCTTGTCTAAAAAAGGCACTATAGGGGTGGCAAGATCTTTAGCTAGTAACCTGAATCCCAGGGGTGACAGGTGCAGACCATCTCTGGCAAAGCATCGTGGTTTGTCGATCATGTCTTCCCAGACAGACAGATACTGGATCCCCTTTGAATGACACCAGAAGCTTAGCCAATTGTTGAAGTCAGTCATTTTATCCTTATACTGTGGTATCATTCTGGACGAAGGCAGAATGCTACTCAGGGCTAGGGTCATACCTGCCTGGGCCACATAATCCAAGAGCTCTTCCATGTCTCTTTTCATGTAGTGCAGGGAGGTACGTCTCAAGTCATTCACTCCAACATGGACAATGACAGAGTCATATCTGTACTTGTTGTGGAGTGACTTGAGTGAATGCATTATGTGGTGGATTGTGGCACCCGACAGGCAGCTGACTGTAATTTTCTCCTTGTTCAGCCTGGTGAGTGGGATATCAGTGTGCCTGACTATAGAGTCACCTGTGACTAAAGTATTGGGTACATTGTGTTGCCTTAGGGGCTGTTGTTGGGTGGCACACTGGTGTTGTGAGCTGTGTGTCACTTTGGTTGTGACTGGTGTTTGCTTGCGTTTCAGCTTCGGAGGTCCTTGTTGCTTGGGCAGGTTAATTTTTAAGGGCCTCCACATATGTGGGTTTAGTGTTGCTATGTGTGGGTGTTGATGGTGTGGGTTTTGAAGGGCTATGTGTTGTTTGAGGTGTAGTGCAGGTGTTAACTTTCTCCTCTTGACTGTCTAGCACAATCTTGGCTGGAGAGAGCTTTGCTTCCAGTTTAGCTATGTAAGTGCATCTCTCACAAGTTGTAGTGTTGGGTGGTAGGAGGAGAGGTTTGTCTGATTACATGAGGCAGTTGCTGCATTGCCCCAGTATGCCCAGATTCACCAGGTGGGCAGGAGAAAACTCCGGAAGTTGACCCTTGGACATGCCTGTTTAGGTCCTTTTTTTTTGTAAAGTACAACAGCTGTTTTCCCTTATCTTTGCAAGGTACTTTGCATTTATAGGCTGTTTAGTGTCTACGATTAATTTCTCCTTATTGACAAGGAGAGTTGAGTGCTTGTATCAGTTTAAGGGTTCCTTGTGCTTTCCAGCAGATTCTAGAGCAATTGCTAGTCACAGGGGTTCAGATTTTAGTGCTTCTACTGAGAAACCCGCTAGTTCTAAGAGAAAATTTGAAGAGCAGACTGTGGCACCTGGAATAGTTTAACCATAGCCCCACAGTGCTGCACGATGCAAAAAATACACGCGTTTTTAAACAAGAAAGTTGAAAGGAATAGAAATCAGCCCAAAAAAAGCTAATAAAATTACAATTTCGGAGCTGGAAACCACTCCTCTAGTGTTAGATAGGCAGTATGGCTCACCGCTCCTACTGGTAACCAGTAGGACTTCCCTCTACCACAGCAAGGTCTGGATAGCTCTGAACACACAAAAATAAAGTCCTGAGGCCAGCAAAGCCTGGGATCTGGACTATACTAGCTAGGAAAGGCGGGAAATAAGCAAACAAGATAGCATTTTTTTTTTTGGTTAAAACAGGCTAAACAATGCAATAATACAGTAAATAAACACAGAAAAGGCTAACGCACTTAAGTGTGCAGCCCTAAACAGTAAATGCAATTAAAACTCTACAAAATTAGCAGTTTAGTCACACCACATGAAGAAGCACTGACATGCATTGCAAAGATCCATTACTTTCCAGCCACTTGAATGCTTGCAAGCTTATAGAGTGGGAGCGTAAGGTATAACACACACACACACACACACACACACACACACACACACACACAAAAAAAACAATCTCCCCACTGCAAAGATGATACCTGTCTGTGTTAGAAGCTATAAAACCAAAGGTTAAATGGCCTTGGTAAATGTGTAGACTTTTAAAGAAGGGAGAGAAGAGAGTCGGTGACAGAAATGTTTAAGTAATTTAGGGGAATTAGAAAAGTCTTACAGTTATTATCTTTGAGAAAAAGAATTCTAGTAAGGAATCATTGTATCTTTTTAGATTGTTTCAGGTGGTTTATTCAAATGCTATATAACCTAAAGCTGCATTCAGTATTGAGTAGGATCAGTGAGGTGGTGGTGTGTGGTATAAACCTTTCTCTGCTGTGACTAGACATTAGAATTAAGTAGGCTGCTTAAAGTGGTTTTCTGACTGAAGAAGATAGAAAGTTGTCAAAGCTTAATTTGCCTAATATTGTCAACAGATCTTTAATGACTGTGTCATCTTTTTTGACTGCTTGTTTTTGTAATGATAATTTATGACATGTCTCATGATGCTACATTTACTGACATTAAAGGTAGGTCATTATTCCTGCACCCATTTCCGGTGTGAGTAAACCATGCTGTAGAACTTAGGCCTCTGTTACACAAGTAATTATGTTACCTATTTTACCATCATCAGCATGTTTGGTTAACCAGAAGCCTTTTCCCATTTGTATATCTCAGAAGAATATCTGAAAAGAAGTGATCCGTGTACAGTGCCCTGCGATACAGCATTATTAACCACCATCAAGATGGAAAGGTAATCCTTATCTTGACATATTTGTATCCTATTTATTAACCACATTGTACTATCCATGCCCTGGGATTGAGAAAGTTTGTCTCTGCCAGAGCTAGTTAGCTAACATGGGTCTGCCAATTAGCTCAACATTGATAATCTTCAATTCAGAGACGAGACTGAAGAATGTGTCATTTGCAACTAATTACCATGTCTCTGAATCAAACACTGCACTGTCAGACCTGACAATGCTAGTGTTCTCCCTACCTGATCATGTATTGTGGTAGTACAAGCATTTCCTAACACACATGCACACACACACACACACACATACACACACACACACACACACACACACACACACACACACACACACACGAATATTCTTATACATTTATTTACTGACATGTATACACACCCATGCAGCTACAAGCAAGCCCTTACAGACACACTAAAGAAGTCATGCACTTTCACACCTGCTCACATGCACTCGTACACAAACATGGCTTTGATGTATTCATCTCCCCAGTGGGCACACTCAGCTGCAGTCATGCCCCTGCACAGATGTACATGCATGACCACACATATACACGCACAGACGCTCACAGACATGAACAGCTCCTCGATGCCTACCTGTACTGAGTGTACAAGCCTTGAATCCATCCACAGGGATGCATGGGTATATGCCATCTTTTGATGGTGTACTTTTTCTCACACAAAAAAAAGAACACTTGCACATAGATACACTTACATGCAAAAACACATACACTATCATTGACAAACCTAATGCATGTTTGCTAAAGTCTGATAAAGTGACAGTAGGTCAGTTGCTTTCACACAGCCTTGCTCCCTCATTACCTCATAATAACCACCTTTTTTTACTGGGAATACCTGTGATGTTTGAAGGTGACACGCATAGTGTAAGCATACAGACAAAATGATGCAGACATTCTGCATCCATATTTAACTTTGGTTAGGTAAAAGTGGTGATAAACTTTCATATACAGACTAACCACCCTTTGATAGGATGTACCTTAACTATTTGATTGTGTTAAAGTTCTGTCAGTAGTATTGTATTTGGCTTCTTATACACACACACACACACACATTGACTGCCAACATGGCTTGTAAATTACCACCATCTGTGGAGGGTACCTCTCACCTTTTCTGCACAGCAGACAAATATTCACATACACAGACACACACACACACACACACACACACACACACACACACACACACACACACACACACACACACACACACATTGGCTGCCAACACCATGATAGTTTAACTCCCGATTAAATGTCAGTTGATCATTTACTTTACACAGCTTGTAAATTACCACCTTCTATGCAGGTACCTCTCACCTTTTCTGCACAGCAGACAAATATGTACACAAACACCCACACCCACACGGTGCCCCTGTGATTGAGATAATGGCCATGATGCTAAAACACATATTTTCTTCTCTTATTTAATTGTTATCATTCCTTACAAAAGAGAGGTGTAGAGAATAGAGGTGCTTGTAACACTATACATTCTGGTGTATACCGTGATATAGAGGATACTCTGTGCCTACTGTAGTTAAACTTCCTAGCTGGTTTGTTATGGTCAGATGGATAGCTACAGGAAGTGTCAGCTTTCATGTCATTGAGAACTCAAATTGTAAGAAGCAGAGGCACCCAGAAAGTTACTAAGGGTGCTTTTCAAGAATTATCCGGCCTGTGCATTTTAAAGGTACCATTCCAGTTAGAAAATATGATTTAAGAACTGTGTGTGCTGAACAGATGATTTTTATAAGTGAGTTGGTAGTTGACACATAGTTGCTGCTTTGATCTGAGTGATAAAATAGACATGTTAAGAGTGATTGAAACCTTCATGGTCATGATCAGTCAAACATTAGTATGACTAGCTGATAAACTTGCTGCAAAGAATAGAGTGCAGGACAAATATAACTTAGCCAGCATTTTTAAGAGACTGTTTTTAAGTCATTGGAGGAAGTGTTGTGGATGATTGATAATGAAGTGACCATTTGTGCAGAGCTACAGGGTTGGGAGAGAGAGTTGTGATTTATCTTACATACAGAGAATGGTAGCTCATTGGCTTGTATTAAGCAGTTGGACAGAGTAAGGCAACTTAATCACAGATTTTTTTATGGTCCATGTTTAATGACTTTGGGGACATAGATGGATAATATAACATAAAAATGCAGCATTTTTTTCTGTGAAGCTCTGCTCAGGGATGTGAGCACCCAGTTCCAGCAAACATTGTGACATCACACAGTAACTATATGTGTTTGCTTAACCCCCGAGACAGTTATTCTTCCTTGCCCACTTACACAGTTTGGATCTGGAGTTCTGCATCTGTTGCCTAGAAGCAGATATACAACTGTCCACGATGCAGTCAAATTACCAGTGAAGACCCACACTGACATTGTCTGTGCTTTCTTGGGGTGGGCCATGGCTTAAAGCACTGTCTTATGCTCTAGCTGTTCATCCCTACAGCCTACAGAGGTGAAATGGAAGAAATCCTGTCTTATCTAACTACATGTAGGATAGTAGTGGTTGATAGTTTCTCATGTAGAGATCAGTAGGATGGCCCACTTTGCCTCCTCAGACCTCAGCCAAAGAACTGTCACAAGGTTTTATACTTCAAGAGCATTCTGTTGTTAAAACAACCCTCCATTCCCCACTGGTCCTAAGATAATCTTTGACTAATGAGGTCTGAAACCTTTGCCTGCTGTTCGCATTTAGAAGATGAGGACTTGGAGGAAACCCCCCCAAACACACACACACACACACACACACACACACACACACACACACACACACACACACACACACACACACACACACACACACACACACACACACACAGTCAATGAGGTGATAAAGCATTCTAGACCACACTTATCACCCAGTTACTGGCTAATTCACCTGAGGTTGCTTCGTAGAGGATAGATCCCAAGGAGTAGTAAGTAGACTCAGCAGACCTTGGATCAGGATACTGCAGACCAGGGAAACTTCTCCCATTCCCAAGAGTCACTGGCCAGTCATTGGGAGTTTCATTCTTCTGACATGTGGTAGGTCAGGAGTTTCTCCCTTAACATCCTGTGTCAATACTTGGGGTGGCCACGGTGGTGCAGCAGTTAGCGTTGTCACCTCACAGCAAGAGGTTCTCCAGTTCGATCCTCGGCTGGGGTGCCTTCTATGCGGAGTCTGCATGTCCTCCCTGTGGTCGCGTGGGTTTCCTCCCACATCCCAAAGACATGCTGTAAGTGGACTGGACACTCTAAATTGGCCCTAGGCATGAGTGCATGCGTGTGTGTGCCTTCTGGTGAAGGCTGAGTGCCGGGCTGACAACTCAACACCGTAAAACTCTACTGCCACTCATGAGCGGACAGGTGATCTGCTGTGGTGACCCCTAACCGGGAAAAGCCAAAAGAAGAAGATCCTGTGTCAATACTTAAGGTTTAAGGCCTGGATATCAGTTAATAGTTTAAATTCTGGTGAGAATGTAAAATGTACTTGAAGGGGTATAATTTTTGGGAATATAGCCTGATGATGTTGGCAAGCCAGGCACAAGCTACTTACTTTAGTGTTCCAGCTTTTGCTGGCATGTTCATAGGTGCTGGATCCTTTCATTGTCTACCATGCTTGCCCCTCCACAAGAGTCCGTACAAGAGCACCCCAAAGTTGTTGGTAAGATGACTGACTGTCCTGCTGTGAACACGTCTGTAGACTAAGAGGCCATCATCTCTAGGGTAGATGGAGTCCAGCTCACTCTCAACCCCCCCCCCCCCCACACACACACACTGATGATTGCTCATTTGGAGGTAATTGAGGTTTACAATTTCTTCTATGATAGAGCCTTTCACCTCATGGATTCTCCTGGAAGTGTCTGAGTATGTATGCAGAAAAGGAGCAGGACCTCTGCATAGTCCATAAGTAGCTGGTTAGTAAGAATGCCATATTAACAGCCTAGAAACACCAACACTGTACTCCTGTGGTCTCCATGAAGATGGATGCCCTTTACACACCCCCAGCTTAGTGGGGTGAGTCCCTGAGTAGGCATTTCTGAGCAAGCTCCCACAGAGGGACTGCAGCATATTGCCTTTCTACCACCCAAGTAGTCAGAAATCCTGGGCAGGTATGGCAAGATTCTAGAGGTATTTCCGGACTTTGTGCAGTCATTAAGCTCAGTAAAGGAAATGATGGATGAAAAAGTGTGGCTGCATTTTTCAGAACGTATTCACTGTAGGATGACCACAGCTTTGCCTGGACATTTTCCAAATGCTGGTTAATGTTGTTGTCAGCTGTGCTTGTGTTATTTGCATAGTTTTTAGTCCTCTAGGTTATGTCCGGAAATAAGCAATTCCCTATTTAGAGCAGTTCCTTTGTTTACAAAACCTAAATATACCATCTGTATCTTTCTTTACTTCTGTAAATATGGGCTTCTGGCCAGGAAACTGATCCTTCCAGGTAGTGACGCCTATTATATGTTAACTGAATAACTTTGTTTTTGGTTTACATAACAAATAAATGATTCTACTGCTAATTATCTTGGCAAACACCAGCAGCACCCTACATTGTGTGTTCCTATTTCTGCTTCAAGTGTCAACAGTCAGTACAGAATATCCTGTAGTAAATACTGTTAGTAAAGAAACATTCAGACTTGCCCTTATTTTAACTAGACAGCATTTCTTGATAACATGTAAGACAAGTTATTTGATCTGAAGAGATCCCCCCAAAAAGAAGCAAAATCAACATTTTTTATTTGATCACTGCTGCAGTTGCCTTTGCTACATAGGTTGAATCCTGCCAAGGATTCAACTGCTGGCCAGCTTCCAAAGCCTTCAGGCACATACCCAGATCTTCAGTCAACTTGAGCTGAGGTGAATAAAAATCAGGTTAGGAAATGAAGTCCTTCAGATCTTTCCTGCCTCTGAAGATGGCACTCCTCTACAGGCTTTCAAAGATCTATGGCCATCTAATTATTTTCCATTGCTGGGCAGACAAGTTCCTGTCTGGGAAAACATCTTCCACTTCACTTTTTGTGCCAGAAATTTGACTTTTTCTGTGAAACTTAAATATTTTAGCTAGGATGTGTTTTTATTGGCAGTCATGTGTCCTTGGTTAACTTTCAAATGGGAGTATTGTTATTATTATTTTACTTTTGTGGTAAAATGTTAAAACTTAATTTTAATTATTGTTTCTGTGGAGAGATTATTGGGATTTTAATTTTGGGGGCTGGGGTAAGTGCTTTTTACTATGTTTTAACATGAAAAAATGACTTTTCAATTATTTTATCGTTTTTACTGACTGTTGCTAGAAGGCTTCCCTGGAATCAGGTGCCTTTTTTGAGTTAACCACAGAAATGCCTATCAGTTCCTAGGTAACACTTTCTTCTAACCACAAAAAAAAAGTTATATTAAGCAACCTTTGCCACCACAGCATGCTGCTAGAATGCCTAAGCTGCAGGTGACCCTGCAGTGACCATCACTGGTTCCTCAGATCACTCTTCTTTTTCCTTGTGTCCCACTGTTGTAGTCCATACAGCCACCATTGACCAGGGGTTAGACACGTCCTGTGTGACTTTTGGAGTGCTCGTAGTAGGCAAGGGAGAGCAACTGTTGTTGATCCTGGAAGAAGGGACATGGAATGCCACTCTGTTCAGTCAGAGAAATGTACCCATCCGTGGGCAGTCTTTTGCTGTCAAATGTGGGTCTGTTTCTTCAACTTTTCCTGTCAAAAAGAAGCAAAAACTTAACTTAAACGTGTTTTCTCCCATCTCAGTTACCCTGGACAGGAGTTGTTTATTGGGCTTAGCTCAGGATTTAGCACAGGCTTTTCCTGCCTGGTTGTTTCTAGTAAAAAGAAAAGGGATTATTCATTTCCTGAAGAGATTCAAGACCTTGAAACTTAAAATGATTGTGAAAGCTTAATCATGTGTCGTCTCCACAGAATTTGTCCAGTAATTTTAAAGGATTCTTTTTCTCTGAAACTATTTATAGAATAGATTGGTTATTTCAGTGGAAACAGTGATGTTGTCAGTCTCTTAGGCAGTATTGTGAACTGTTAGACCTGGAATTTGCATAACCTACTCCTACTTATTTCCTGTCTGCCTTGGAAGATGTTTTTGTCACAGCCTGTAGTTCTTTTGAGAGACGGCCAGATTGCCTTTCCCTAAGAAAGCAGATAGTCTTTGTAAAGTGCCTCAGTCTTTTAAGTTTTTATATAGTTATCTCAGATCTGACCTAGAAGGTATTGCTTTAGTGAACCCAGCTGTTGCTAAACATATTGTTACTACTAACCCCTCTCTTTCTGAAAAGGATGCAAAGCTTTTGATAAATTTGGGAAAAAAGCGTATTCATCTGCAACACTTATTTTTAGAATTCTCATCTGCCAAGCTCATATGCTGAAATTTATTATTGCTGTTTGTGGGACTATGAGAAGTATTTTAACGTGTGTTTCCTCTTGTGAGGAGAGATCTTCTTTGTGCAGCTCAGGGCCTTCTGTGTAATAAGCGGCTACCCACTGTTTGAAATGTGCTTATGATTCTGCTGATGCCACTTCCAGAGCTGCTGCTGCTACTGGAACTGTTAAGAGGAGATTTCCCTGGCTGTGTTCTTAAAACCTCCCAGAGGATGCTAAAAACAGGATATTAAATTATTCCTTGCATAGAGAACTTTCTTTAAAATACAGAATAAATAGTCCTAGCAAGTTGCTGGAAAGCAAATGTTTAAAAAAGCAATGAGAGGGAGATTTCAAAAAGAAAGCAGGAATCCCCCAGAGCAAAGGAACTGTAATAAGTCTGAATGATTATATGAAGGATTTCTCGACCCCCTCCCACCTCGGAAGCCCCTTAATCCTTACAGAAAGTCTGAACCTCCATTTCTGATTGCAGTGGGAGTTTCTCCCCCTCATTTGGCAGATTTCTCCTCACTCACTAGGTCAGCATTTTCTTTTCCCTGCTGTTATTCACTGTATTCTGGCTCAGTAGTTGACATAAGCTGTCCCTTCTCTTCATTTAGGGGAAGGGTTTTATTCTAGGATGTTCCTGGTGCCAAAGAAAGAAGATTTGTGGAGACCAATTCTAGATTCTTCCTATCTGAATCAGTTTGTAATAGTTACTAAGTTCAAAATACTGGCTCTGCAGTACTTTTTACCCCTTGTTTCCCTGTTTGAGCTTTTAATGACTTTAGTTTTAAAAGGTGCTTATCATCGCATTTCTGTAGATCCAGATTTCAGACATTTCTTAATAGTTGTCTGTGTATGGATCTTATCCGTTCTCTGAATTACCCTTTGGTCTATCTATGGCTCCAAGGGTGTCCATACAGTGTCTGGCTCCTGTGATAGACCAACTGCAGACTGCAAAGTATTTACATTTTTACATACTTAAACAAATTATTTGTTTTTGCAGCGTCTTTTATAAAAAGTGTCAGGAATCTCTCAGTTGGGTAAAGGATCTCCTGTAAATTCTCTTGGAATCCGAGCCTGTGTACAAGTCTTGTCTGACTCCTTCTCACATGATTGTTTTCCTGGGGTGTCTCCTGGACACTTCATTTCAAAGAAAAAAAAAACAGATCTCTATTTGTGTTTTCCCTGAGTTTTTACACTCAGTCTTCTGTCCCATTAAGGGAATTCCTCATGATTCTGGGTCTCATGGCAAGTTTGATACTCTTGATAACTTTTTGCAAGACTCCACATGAGAAACATACAGTGGTACCTGAAATCTCTTTGATCCCAGCTTCAACATCCCCTAACTTTTCAAATTCCAGTTTTGGGTTTTGTGAAAAAGGAAATTTTGTAGTGGATACGCCAAATGTCTCAAAATCCAGGTCTCAGATTCTCCCTTCCTGCCTCAGCACAGTCAGTCATGACAGATGCCTCACACTTTACTTGAGGAGCAATGTCTATTGGGATAAAAGTGCTGAGTCTTTAAAACAAAAAAGGCAGATTGAAACACATAAACATAAAAGAGATGTCAGTTTTTTATAAATACTCTCAACTCTTACAACCTTTTGTTGTCTCTGTAACCTCTTTAAGTGTTTACAGACAACACCACAGTGGTATGGTACCTAAACAATGAAGGGGGAACCAGATCTTACCCTCTGTGCATGCAGACTAGCCACAGTAGCCTGGGATATAGCTTTTCAACATAATTCCACCTACTGTATAAGCATCTTACCTACTGTCAGAGCAACATTGCTTGGCAGACATGCTGAGTAGGACCAGGACAGACCCTCACAAATGGAAACTGAATCAGGGGGAAGGGGTCTTCCAACAATTGATTCAGCTGTAGGGGAATACCTCAAGTAAAGCTTCTTACCGCTGCTGTCAGCAATAAGTTGAAAAAGTCCTGCTGCAGGAATCCATGCAAAAGGGCCTGGAAGACAGATGTTTATTTTCCATGGACAGTAATGTTCCTGTATGCTTTTCCACCAACATCCAGAGTCTTTCTGAAGATTCAGAAGGACTTCTCAAAGATCATTGTAATTTTTATTTGTGGCCCAAGCAACAGGAATTTTCCCTTGTTTTGGAAATTGCCAGTGCCAATTGCTACATGCTTCCTGACAGACTGGATTCACTCATACAAGACGAGAGGTGTATGATACATCATGACCACTAACAACTTCACTTGACTGCATAAGCGTTTTAATACATTTAGGCACATTTTCTCACAAGATATGTAGCAGGTATTAATTGAGGCAAGAAAACACACTACTAGAAAAGCATACATTAGCAAATGGAAAATGTTTTCTATTTGGTGCCAACAAAAGAACCAACACTCATTCAGGGCTAGTATTTCCCTGATTCTTCACTATTGGTGTGAGATGCTGTCCTGTGCTTGCCTTACCCCTCAATCAAGGTTTGTTTGCCATTTCAGTATGTCAGCTCATGTACCCCCGTTTTAATGCAATCTCATGTGAAACTTTTTTTTTTGAAAGGGGTGTGGCGTAAGAAGCCTGCAAAAAAACTGGTAGCTCATCCCTGGGATCTTATTTTGTTTCAGAAAAACTAACTCTTGCTCCATCTGAAACCTGATCATCAGGCTGACATGAGTTTATTCATACAGAAAACAGTCTTACTAATTGCTATTCGAGTTGGAAGCTCTTATGGTGGGCCAGCCTTATCTCATTTTCTGAGTTTACCTTAAGCCTAGATATCCATCTCTCTATATCGTCTTCTCAGAACCTAAAAATGAAAAGATATGTTAATACCTTGTATTCCCACAGACAACTCTGGTACTATCTTGACAGAACATAATTTTTCAGAATCTCTAATCAGTAGTTCATTCTTGTGAATGTAAGAAGAAAGGGCAACCTGTATCAAAACAGACTATTTTAAAATGGTTATCTCATGCCATTTCTTTTTGTTATTAATTTCCCACGACAACAAAACTATTCAAGATAGGGCAAGGCTCACTCTAGCAGTGTAGGGCATCGTCTTTGGTGGCTTTTTGGAAAGGATTGGATGCTAGAAGTATTCTAGAAGCAGCAACTTGGTTCTCTCTGCACATTTTTACAAAGCACTAGAAACTAGACTCCTTTTCTAGGACTAGTTCAAGTTTGCTAGGACCATTCTCCAGGGATTCCTGGACCCTCATACTTCTTCCTGCCGTTAGTCAGTTTAAGCTATGGCTACTGCAGCAGTGATCAAATGAAGAACATAACAGAGTTGTGTAAGTACACTTACTATAACAGTAAATGCTCAGACGATCACTGCTGCAGTAGCTGCTCCCTCCCTCCATCCCTCTCTTTTATTGTATGTTTTATTCCAGTGTATGGCCTTTTTATTTTTCTTTTCCTAGCACTGTCCTCTCAGGGCGTTAACCTCTCTGAAGGGGTGCATACCCAAACCTGAGTTTTATTCAGCTTAGTTCGAGCTTACTAACAGCTTGGATGCATGGTAGGTGCCCTGAAGGCTTTGGAAGCTGGCCGGCAATTGAATACTTTACAGGATTTAATCCATATAGTTATGAGTCCTGGAGCAATTATTATTTAAACATCTACTGTAATGGTAAGTTTACTTAAATGACTGTACTTCTATCTCTCTATAAGACAGACACTAAACTGAATTTTCATTGTTTTCCTAATATCTTTTGGGTGTGTCTAGTACACAAAGAGGGTAGTTCCTTGATTAATAGTGTACTCCAGTCATTCTGGGAAATGTGCATTGTATATGTGAACATTTTTCTAGGGAGGCATTTTTTCACCATTTGAAAGTGTGCTATGGTATTACATAGGTGAATTCTGCATCTTAATGTTGTACAAATGTTTCTTCCGTAGTAATGAGAAGCAAAATAGCAGAAATGTTCTGTCTGTCTATAGCTTCATCTATATCTGTGTGTGTGTGTGTGTATGTGTTATACTGTACAAATGCAGATATATACAGAATAAGACAGACATGCATCTATAAATTTATGTAAATGTTCGTAAGTGGATAAATTGGGCGGCTGCGGTGGTGTAGCGGTTAGTGTTACTGCCTCACAGCAAGAGGTTCTCGGTTCGATCCTCGGCTGGGGTGCCTTCTGTGCAGTGTCTGCATGTCCTCCCTGCGGTCACGTGGGTTTCCTCCAGGTGCTCTGGTTTCCTCCCACATCGCAAAGACATGCTGTAGGTGGATCAGACACTCTAAATTGGTCCTAGGCGTGAGTGTGTGCGTGTGTGTGCCTTCTGTGGAAGGTTGGGCACCGGGCTGGCAACTTGACTCTGTAAAACTCCACTGCCAGTCATGAGCAGACAAGGTAATCCACTGTGGCAACCCCTAACCGGGAAAAGAGAAAGAATAAGAAGAAGTTCGTAAGTGGATAAATTAATTCATTTTGTGCTTAACTGCTTAATCCATTCTGGGTTATGGCATTCAGTGGGCAGAAAGCAGAGGAACTAGTCCTAAAAAGTCATCAAGACACACACACACACACACACACACACACACACACACACACACACACACACACACACACACACACACACACACACACACACACACACACAACATGCACACCTAGAAGAAATGCTGTTCTCAAAAAAGACCCACTAAATGGTGACAGTATAATAACATCAGGGACTTCTTAACTTTATTAAAGAATTCGCCTCACTTCCTTAGGTGAGGAGTCACCTGCCTTGCTTTGTCTTTTTGTCAGTCACTTCTCTGATAGAGTAGAACTATGATCAGTTCAGTTTTTTGATAGCAATATTAATGTTTTTAATAACCTGGTTAGATTGTATTAGCTGTTCTAGATGGTTTTCCTTTGTTCTATGAAGTCATTGGAAAACATTGCAAGTGCTGTTGTTAGAGGCAGAATTGTACATTGATTTTTTTTATATGGGAACGCCCATGATGTAGATGCATGTGAATGTTGTGCTGCATTGTATAAATTGACCCTCCAGAAGCAAGCTAGGCATCTTAAGTCCTGTAATAATTACTGTGCTCTTTTTTGCACTGTCTGGTGGTACATCCTCTTCTATTTCAGCAGGAGAACATTCACAAAAATAGACTTTTCCTGCCTTTTTCCTGAAAGGGAAATAAATCAAAGGAGCATCCTAGAAGATACTGGAAGAAAATCCTGTCGTTGTTATAACACGGGTGTAGTCAGGCGTGGTATGTTTACATTACAAAGTACATTTTTCTGAGCATCCCTTATAAAATTGTTATTTTTTCAGGACATTCCTGGGTCTAAATTAATACCTCCAACAACAGATACATAGCTTGCTTATAGAGAGGATTGCTAATTCAAAAATAATATATTTGATGTGTTTAGAGTGAACAGCTATCTATGAGTGATACTTGCATTTATTACATGTTTGAGGCAACATTGTAATGCAGGTGGGCTTGGGATAGCAATAAGAGATTCTGAGTGCAAAATGAAATTCTCTGGATACACAACTGTGTTATGACATTCACATTTGTTTGCATTCTTCAGTTTGTTCATGTTGGGCACAGTGTTAATGTTGTAAACTTTTTGCCTTTGTGAAGTAATTTGTTACATTTATTTCATTTACAAAGAAGGGTCAGAAAATGCTCCTTGTGTATTAGCATTCTGCCTTGATAAACAAATTCAAATGAATAAATGTCCTTTGATGGTGGTATTGGTGTCAGACAAGGTAGACATACAAGGCCCTTGTGGATTTGCTAGATATCATGCCCAGATTTGTGTCCCTTTGGGTCACAGAAACGGTGATTCACTTCCTAATTCAGGAGAGTCCTTCAGTGTCTTCTTTTTCTCCCACGTCAGACCATGTTATCCTGAAAGACGTTTTGAGCATAAAGGCTGATGTTGCTGAGGCACCTCTAGCAACTGAGTTAGTGCATAGCAGACCACCTGAAACCCAGTCCGTGGCTGCAGAGCAGATGTTAAAGTTGTAGAAAAGAGCACTTCCTAGCCAGATGTTGGTTGCCAGTTGTCTGCAGTGGGAATGCATGAGGAAGTGGCTACCAGATGAGTTGTACAGACTCCACAGGGTATGCCCTCCCCTACAGCACCATTGGTTACTGCTGTATTAGTTCCATTTGAAATCTTAGCATCTATTCAACAGATGTCCAGTGGCAGAGTCACTGGATGACCAGTGTGAGTGGGTGTCTGATGCTTTGATGTTTGAGGCTTAGATGCAGGTGGATTAAAAGCTGGTCTCACAGGTGCATTGAGGTGTTTCCTTTAAAGTTTTCCTGAATTTTGCAGGACTGCAAAGACCCACATAATCACTTGCCATTGAACCAGTACCTTCTTCCTACTCTAGGTTGAGGGGAGAAAAGAAACAGGTAGCCCACTGTGATGCCCCCACTCTGGGTCAGTAGTTAATGTGTCTGAATCCTCACCACTGACACTGGAGAAAGACGTTCACTTGGAATACAAATGGTTACACTCAGTATTTCCAGATGCAGACCTGTCTGCATCAAGCACAATTTGCCTTAAGAGCACGCACGGAATACAGTCTGCCCGAGGTCTGGATTTCTTTATATCTGTCTCACTCTGGGGCCACAGTAAGGCACCCCACTAGCACATAAACACACATGGTACATTGCCAGGAAAACATGTCCAGACTGAATGCCAAACTATCTGAGCGTCATTCCTGTTTTCTTCTTTAAGGATAAAATCAGCAAGGTCAGACTGCATTAAAGCCTGGCATGTATTTCATAAAGTGCAAGTACTAAACAATTGGTTGGCTGTGTATTCATCCCTTTGCAGGTGATGATAAGGAACAGCTTCTCAAAGCCTCTTAGTTAATCACAGCCTTTTTGGGACACCCATCAGAAAATAAACCTATTTGAAGAAAAGGACAAAGCAGTGCATCAGTGCATCAAACCATCATTCATTCATTCATTCATTCATTCATTCATTCATTCATTCATTCATTCATTCATTCTCTTTTTCCAAGATATTGTAGGAAATGCTTTCCAGAAGCTTGACCCTTTTGTAGAACACAAACTAAACAGGAATATTACATGCAATTCTCTTTTTCCAAGATATTGTAGGAAATGCTTTCCAGAAGCTTGACCCTTTTGTAGAACACAAACTAAACAGGAATATTACAGACAAAACAGTTTCAGAAAAAAGCAATCTTCTGGTAAATTTCCTAAATGGATGCAGCTATAAACCCTAAATACTATAAAGGCTGTTGGGAGTAAGGTGAAAGAACAGATCAGTTTTTCAGCCTATTCAGTTACTCCCGAGACAGTAAATGAAGGCTGCTCTTAGGCTATTGTGCTGCATGTTTTTCTCATATGGAATCTGGGTAACGAACACACACACACACACACACACACACACACATACACATACATGTATATATATATATATATATATATATATATATATATATATATACATACACACACACACACACACACACACACACACACACACACACACTAGAAAGTTGATTATCCGAACTAATTGGGACCTAGGGTAGTTTGGATAATCAAACTGTTTGTTTAATCAAACATACATTGAACTGAATAAAAAAACTTCTAAAATCTTGTGATGTTCTTCATCTCACATTGCTGCAGTCCTTACATACGGGTAGTCCGCTGTCCTCGGTCGGCCGAAATACCCAAAATAAAGGCTGGCGATGTCAAAAGTTAAAACAAAAACTGACATCAGGGGTACCAGGGTACCGAAGTTTATGACGGCGTCCTATCCCCGTCTTTTGCATGGTCCGATGCAAATCAAAGTTAGCTAAGTAATACCCGTTTAAAATTTGGCTTTTTCTTGCCTCAGTGTTTTACGGATGTCAGAAAAGTGAATAACTGTATTTCTTGTGGGAAACAGATATAGGGATTATCATTCTTTCCCAGGCAAGAAGAGTGGTCCGTTCGGGTCTCAGTGGAACCGTGGTTGCTTCTCTGGAGTCCCAGGGGAGACTTTATTGCAGGATGTGGCCTCTCAGGAGGCAGGTCAGGCTGAAGGGGCTTCCCAAGTTGCTGTACTCCCCCCCCTGGTTAGGGGGTGGTCCTCTCCTTCTGTTTCCAAGGCTTCTCCCAGAGGCAGGCCAGGTTTAGGGTGTCACTCCTAGTGCAGCAGGGTCTGTGCCCAAGAAGCACATGCTTAAAATGGCAGAAGATTTGATTACTCTGATTAGAGGTTCTTTGCCCTCCTGATAAGAGGCCTAGGGTGGAGCCAGAGTTGGGGAGTTTGAGCAGGCTTGGATGTTTCTGAGTCTTGACTGAAGACTTGCAGGAGTACTGTCCTTATTCTGATTCTGATGCAGATGATTCGACTCCTTCTGCTTCTCCTCCAGAGGATTTTTCTTTTTCAGAGACTCTTCATTCCATGAGGAACATTTTAAGTGGGAAGGTCAGGACTTCTCTGATTCCAGGAAAAGGCTTAGGAATTTTGCTTTTGCCCCAGCATAGGCCCTCCTGTTCTGGATGTTGTGGAAGATGTGTTTGCTGATTCTCTGCCTCCTGCTCCTGTTAAACCCGGATAGGTATTACAGGGTGCCTGAGGCTCATAAATATCTTTATAAGAGTCCTAGGCGGACCCAGAAACTGTTAGTCAGGGACCTAAGGGTGTCAAGGCCTCTGTTGTAAAAATCCGGTTCCTCCAGATAAAGAGGCCAGAGCTTTGGATAGATGGGGAAAGAAAGTCTATACATCTTCTACCCTAGCTATGAGGGCTTTGAATTGCCAGTTTCATATGTTGAAATATCAAAACTATCTTCTTTCTCAATTGAAGTCTATTTGATGCTGTACAGGCCTCGTCTAGGGTGGCTGCCACTGGTTCAGTTCTTGAGGGATCAGAATTTATCTGACCATGTTAAGACAAGGATTTTGGATGCTCCTTTACAGTCTGATGTGTTGTTTGGTTCACCTGTGGAGTCAGTCTTGAAGAAAATGGAGGACAAGGCTAAGTCCATGCAGGCTGTTAAAGATTTTTTGCAAGTACAGCCTAAGTTTAGTAGGAATTGGCCTGATCCTTCTTATGATTCTCAGTCTAGGGTAGATCTAGGCGTGGTAGGGGGCAGAGCTCAGAGTTCTTTCAGACCTGCACAATCTTGGCCAGTCCAAACAGGCCCAATGACCTACCTTTTCAGCTGCCAGATCCTTCTTGCCTGGCAGCTCCTTTGGGAAGGAAGGTTGGCACTCTTCAAGGAAAATTGGAATTTGATTACCCAAGACAAATGGGTATTGGATATCATACCGAGGTTACAAGTTTTATTTCCATACCTTGCCTCCTTTCAAAAAGGCATGCGGACGTTCCCTCTCAGCACCAGACTAGGCTCACAAACAAATTTCTCTGCTACTTCAGATGGGGGCCATACAACCGGTCCCTCTGCCAGTGGAGACCAATCTTGGATTTATCTATCCTCAACACATATCTGGACATTCCCAAGTTCAAAATGTTGGCGTTACAACAGCTTTTACCTCTGCTGGGCAAAGATCACTGGATGGTGACTCTGGATCTCAGGAGGCTTACCTTCATGTTCCTATCAGGCTCAGTTGCAGAAAGTATCTGCTCTCATTATCAGTTCTCTGCATTGCCCTTTGGCTTATCTGTGTTCACGAGGTTCTGGCTCAGTGATAGCTTTCTTCAGGCTAAGAGGAATACAGATCTATCCTTATTTGGGATTGCCTGATTCTGGCCCAAGGAAACTTCTTCATCATTTACAGTATGTGATAGCAGAGATGCCTGGGGTATTCTGTGAAACGAAATAAGAAGTCAGTCTACCCCTCTCTCAGGACATGTCTGGGTGTGAGACTGAATACAGCATCCCAGATGGCCTTTTGACCCCGACAAACAAAAGAATCTTTCTCTTTACTTCCATCAATTGTCTCATCAGTCAGGCTGACTGCAAGGACAGTCCTTCAAGCTTGGGGTTCATGGCATCTTGTATTCTGGTGCTTCCCAATGCCAAACTGCATATGAGGAAGCTACAATGGTATCTCAAAAATGTATGGACACAGCACTGCCAAGATATGGACACTGTCATTCAGATAATACCTTGCATTCAAAGGAATTTTTGTAATGTCACCTAAACAAAGTCAGATTCTAACGACAGATGCCTCAGACAAAGCTTGGGAGCTCATCTAAATGGAAAGTGGGTACAAGACACGGCCTGCCAGACTTCAACATCTACATATCAACTTGAAGGAGATGTTAGCAGTCCAATTTGCATTAATAGCTTTCAAGGTTTTCTTCCAGGGCAGGTGTTGGTTCTAACAGACAACACAACTGTCATGTGGTACATCAACAAGCATTCTTATCCTCTATGCAGACAAGCAATGATTTTGTGGGAGACTGCTCTCAGTTTACAGCTAAATCTTCAGGCAAGGTTTCTGCCGAGCACAGAACTCCTTAGCAGATGTGTTGAGCAGACAAATTATGGATCCCCACGAGTGAAATTGGATCCTCATGTATTTTAGAAATTGACAGTGTTATGGGGAACTCCAGACATAGATCTGTTCGCTTCTCCACTAAATTACCAGCTGCCAAAGTTTTGCACAAAAAGGTTTCATCCCACAGCTTGGAAAGTGGATGCTCTCTCATTCAATTGGAGCAATCTTCAGGTGTATGCCTTTCCACCTCTGCCTCTCCTCCCAAAGGTACTCCTGAAGGTCAGACAGGACAAGCCAAACATGATTTTAATAGCTCCAGATTGGCCTCGACAGCACTGGTACCCATTACTGAGAAGTCCTGATTCCTCACCTGCTGTCTCAGGAGAACAGTCATTTACTCAATGTCAAACTTCATTCTCTACATCTGACAGCCTGGCATATTCTGTTTTAAACCCTGGAGGGTCTCAGCTTCCACAGCAAGTTTTGAATGTTATTTTGGAGGCCAGAAGGCCTAGTACAAGGAATAAATGGAGGAGATTTTTTTTTGGAGTACAGCAAAGGAATTTGATGTTAAGCCTAATTTAAGTGTGGCTCTTCAATATCTTACTGAGTTACTGGACGAAGGTTTGTCCTTCTCCTCTATTAAGGTTCATGCTGCAGCAGTTTCTGCTCACTATGACTGTGACCCACCATTGTTTTCTCATCCTTTGTTTAAACAATTCCTTAGAGGGGCAAAGAATATAAGACCCCCAGAGCTCCTACTCCTGCTTGGGATCTCAATTTTGTGTTGGAGAAACTCACTCTACAACCTTTTGAGCCTGCAGCTACTGCCGAGTTGAAATATTTATCATGGAAGACTGCTTTTTTGTTGGCCATTACCTCTGAGAAGGGTTTCTGAATTACAGGCCCTTATGGCGGTTGAGCCTTTCTTAATTTTCCATAAGGATAGGGTATCAATCCTTCCTTTATGCCTAAAGTGGTTTCTAGTGTGGCTTTAAACCAAACTATTCATTTGCCTACTTTTTATGCAAACCCCCAAAATAAAGGGAAAAGATTTTGCACACTTTGGATATACACAGGCAGTTGTGATATTATTTGAGCAGAACTAAAGGGTTCAGGCAGTCTCAGCAGTTATTTGTTTCATTTGCTTTGGGTTCTCAGGGCAAGCCTGTTTCAAAACAAACTATTTCTAAGTGGATTGGGTTTTGTATTGCTTTCTGTTATTCCCATCATGGTAAGGAGATTCCAGCTGGGATTAGGCCTCATTCCACTAGGGCTACTGCCACTTCTACAGCTTTTTTAGGGGGGTGGCACAAAGATATTTTGGAGGCAGCTACTTGGAGTTCAGTGCATACTTTCTCTAAGCATTACCACCTTCCACTTTACTCTAAATCTAGGGCTGGTTTTGCCACTGCAATTTTACAGGGCATTTTGGCAGCTCCTAATGCTTTATAGTTTTGCCATCCTCCCTTACCTCTGCTTTGGGATTCTACCCTGTAAGGACTGCAGCAATGTGAGATGAAGAACATAGTACAGTTTTGTACCTACCATAAATGTAGATGTTGAAGATCCACATTGCTCCTCCCTCTGTAGTTAGAGGCGTTGTGTGGTTTGGGTTGTGAATATTGTAAATATTGTAAATAGGATTAGTGCAGGAGTGGTTGGTTGGTTTTGCTGTCTTTTGGTTTTGGCCTTTCTTTTAGGGCCTTCTGACATCTGGGGCAAGAAAAGACTGACGGTCATGCGCTTTTGTACCCTGGCGTCCTGATGTCAGTTTGGACAGGACTACCGTATGTAAGGACTGCAGCAATGTGGATCTTCGAACATCTACATTTATGGTAGGTACAAAACTGTACTTTTTCTGCACTCCAGGACTACACTATTCAGCGATGCCAGTGGACAATCAAGAATATTTTTCACACACGAGCAGGCTTCAAGCTCAAGTAACACGCACAAATGAATGCGTATAATGTGTACATGTCCAGACTATGATTTTTCCTACCCGAAAAGTTTGGAAGACTGTGTTCTGGTAATTGATATTTCAGAAAATTGACTTGTAGGTTTACTATCATAATGAAGAATGAAGGTCCAGCGAAGACAGGAATTTCAAACGTCAGTTGACTGATTCCCATTTTGCCAACCTTCAATTCTCTGAGTGTCTGCTGCAGCGAATGCCACTGTGCATTCCCTGGTATGTGTTCACTGTTACAAATAGAGATTGCTGTACAATGTGGATCAGGAAATTTATCCTTTTCCTCACTGTAGTGCAATCTCGGAGTTGGAATATATAGTTTTTAGGGGGTGTGGGGGGCATCCTGCAAAAACATGAATTCTCTTGTTGTGCAGTACTGAATTATGTTCATTCGTACTGCTGGAAAGCAAGCAGGTAAATTGAGGCAGGTAAGCATATCCTGGCTGGGATTCACAATACAATCTTGAAGTACTGAAATGTCGAATTTCAGTATTTCTAGACTGAATAGTCGAAAACCCATATACATGAAAATCCATAAACATGAATACCGCAACCATTTTCACACACACACACACACACACACACACACACACACACACACACATACACACCTACCTGACTAAATAAACATAACAACACACACAAATACACCTAACCTATCTATAAGCAGGGGGGCAAGCCTCCCTGCACCCCCTCAACCCCTACTTTTATATTCTAACTCCAAGGTCTCACTAAACACACATACGCACAAAAAACACCACCGCACACACTCACACACACTAAAATGTCCACCCAGTATCCTCAAACACACAGCACGTACCTGAAACCCCATATAAATCCACAAACCGCACCACACGTCATGAACGCGACACCACAATAGCGGCAGATTCCACTCTTCCACATTCAGCATAGTGTAGTTTGTGTAACTGCACTTTCTACTATTCGGTCTTGACGTACTGAAATTCGACATTTCAGTACGTCGAGATTGTCTAGTGTATCCCCTGGCTGACATTGAAAACTACCAAATTTGAAATGTTCAATATTTTGATTTGGCAATGTCAGCTAATTAATATGCAGCACATCGAACATGTAAACCGCATTTTTGACCACTTTACGTTATGATGATTGATGTTTTGATAGATATATATATATATATATATATATATATATATATATATATCTACATGTTAAAATAGTGTTACACTGGAATGTGCTAATTGAATTTAACATGTAAAGGTTAGGTTTTGCAGTACTATACTGTTGCTTCTTTGCATTATTTTTGTATGTTCTCGGATTCCTCCCAAGTACTGGAACCAACCCAATTTGGTTTTGTTAAGGGCAAGTCATGCCTTATATCTCATACTCATATCTGCTGGATTTCTTTGTGAAGGTAAATAAAACAAAAAATAAAAAACACCACAAACGCTGAATTAATCCACACACAAAGATGAGGGAATCATTTAATTAATGACTAAGCGCTTTCACCCTGTAACCTCAGGGCATCATCAGATTATTAAATGGTTCCTTCATCTTCGTGTGTGGATTAATTCAGCGCTGGTGGTGTTTGTTGTTTTTTTATTTTTTGTTTTATTTGCATTTCTAGTTTGTGCTCTCTTGAGCAAGTTGATTTTTCTTTGTGAAGGTCACTGAAGGAATGGATGAGGGTAAGACAAATAGTATGTAAGTAGCAACTGGCCGTAAGAGCATATGGCAAATGTTCACTGCTGCATTGGGTAATAGCTGACACCTGTCACACCCAACTAGTCTTCACAGCTTCAAGTCAGTTATAATCCTTGGCTCTCCACAGTTTTACCCATCTTAGAATGAGCTCTGTGCCTTCTAGTGCAGTTTTACCACTGGTAATTGTAACTTGTCCAGAATTATTTTACAGACAACTACATGCAAACAATATTTTCCAGAAGAGGGTGAAATGATAAGTTGCAAGTACCCACACACACACACACACACACACACACACACACACACACACACACACACACACACACACACTCATCAGTACATAGTCACTCGTCCACCAGTCAGTCGTTTCTGAGAAAACTTACAACATAAACTAGTTATGATTAAAATAAGACAACATTTATATATCTGGACATATTTAGATGACCTTCCATATCAGTGTTGTAATATTCTTTAAATAAAGGATATCCTGCCAAGGATAGCCCAACATCTAGCCAGTATACCAAAGCCTTTGGAATTTATAGACATTGTACGTCACACCTTTCTCCCTGCATAACCTCTTTGCAGCCGGTCTGAATGCCATTGTTGAATGTCGGTCTGAATGCTCTTCCTTATGTGCTAGTTACTGAGCCATGTTTCAGATAAGTGCCCCTTTGGGGTTTCTTCTTATCTCTCTTGTTTTCATTTTGGTGTGTTTACATTTCATCCAGAAAGGGAAAATGTCAGTGTGATAGGCAAATTCCCCATAAAGACTGTCACAAGCAGTCTCTCTTCTGTTTGGGTGCTTCTCACAACCATACAGTGTTCTGTCTGCCAAGCATTTGTCCCTAAGACCCTATGTAGTTGTCTCCCCTCCTTATCAATTTACCTAGAGAACCAACATCTGAAGTTGTTGGCGCAAGGTGCTATGGCAGAGTCTTCCCATCCTGAAGGTATGCCTAATATCAGTTAAACACTTTTTAAAGAGGGGACCTATGTGTGAGATCATCCAGAAAAAAGATTGTTTCTCCATGGTACTTCAATAATATTCTGGAGCACCTGATCTAGTCACTGTTTGAGCTTGCAGCCTCAGTTCCCACTCAAAAGTTTGTACTTGAAAAATTGGCTAGTTGGTAGTTGTCACCTCTACAATAAATCATAACTTCAAGCCCAGATTTGTAACAAAACATTTTCAGAATTTCAGGTTCTGATGTATAAAGAACCAAGGATACCAGAAGCTCCAGTTTAGTTGTTAATGTCCGTTGTAACAGGGGTAGAAGGATAAAGCCATGTCCAGACAATTTCCAAGTAACTGCTCATTGTATCATGTTTTTTTGTATCTGCAAAGTTAGGAGATAGAGGGAACTGTTAAAATTCATAGCACAAAGTATGGCAGAAGCTAAGGAAAAAAGAGGACTGTTCGCTGACTGGCGGTGCATTGTTGCTGAAGTTTTCCCTGTCGTTATATTTGTTAATTCAGTTGTAGTGAGTGAGTGAGTGGTTGGCAAATGCACACTTCTTAGAGGTTGTCAGTGACATTCTATTCATCACTGGACAGAGCCACAGACTGACACTGCCTGTAGTCAAAGTTTACTCCTGTTTGGGAGAAGCTGCCTCAGGTGTTTGCTTTACAGTGTCATATTGCATGCCTTGTCACCATGACCTTTGGTCCATGATGCTTCCTTTCTTCAGACATTATTGTCTTGGCCTTGTTTTGTTTGGACTGTTCTTCAGAACTCAGTATTCTGAGTTGATTTCTAGTGTGTTCCTGTAGCTCCTATTACAATGGTGGCTTAGCTTGGCATCAAGTCCAGCCACTGGACTCATCCAAGGAAGGCTGTCAGTTTCAGTAACAGATACAATGGGTATAAAAAGTGTACACACCCCTGTTAAAATGCCAGGTTTTTGTGATTTAAAAAAAATGAGACCACAATAAATCATTTCAAAACTTTTCCCACCTTTAATGTGACCTATAACATGTACAATGCAGTTGAAAAACAAAACAAATCTGTTAGGGGAGGCATATAGAAAATAATAAAAAAGTACAATAAGCTGGTTGCATAAGTGTGTATACCCTTAAACTAATACTTTGTTGTGTGCACACCCTTAAACTAAAACTTTGTTGTGTGTGCACACCCTTAAACTAATACTTTGTTGTGTGACTTTGTTGTGTGTGCACACCCTTAAACTAATACTTTGTTGTGTGACTTTGTTGTGTGTGCACACCCTTAAACTAATACTTTGTTGTGTGTGCACACCCTTAAACTAATACTTTGTTGTGTGCACACCCTTAAACTAAAACTTTGTTGTGTGTGCACACCCTTAAACTAATACTTTGTTGTGTGTGCTCACCCTTAAACTAAAACTTTGTTGTGTGTGCACACCCTTAAACTAATACTTTGTTGAAGCACCTTTTGATTTAATTACAGCATTCAGTCGTCTTGGGTAGGAGTGTATCAGCATGGCACATCTTGACTTGGGAATATTTGCCCACTCTTCCTTGCAAAAGTACTCCAAATCTGTCAGATTGCGAGGGCATCTCTTGTGCACAGCCCTCTTCAGGTCACCCCACAGATATTCTATTGGATTTAGGTCTGGGCCATTCAAAAACTTTAATTTTCTTCAGGTGAAGCCATTCTTTTGTTGATTTGGATGTATGCTTGGGGTCATTGTTGTGTTGAAAGGTGAAATTCCTCTTTAGATTTCTAGCAGATACTTGAATGTTTTGGGCCAAACGTGACTGATATTTGGAACTGTTTATAATTCCCTCCACCTTGACTAAAGCCCCAGTTCCAGCTGAAGAAAAGCAACCCCAAAGCATGATACTGTCACCACCATTCGCCAAGGGGATGACATTCATTTGGTGAAAGGGGATGACATTCATTTGGTGATGCGAAGTGTTGTTTTTGTGCCAAACGTACCTTTTAGAATTGTAGCCGGAAAGGTCAACCTTGGTCTCATCAGACCATAACATATTTTTCCCACATGTTTTTGGAGACTTGATGTATTGTTTTGCAAATTTTAGCTGGGCCTGGATGTTTTTCTGTGTAAGAAAAGGCTTCTGTCTTGCAACGCTACCCCATAGTCCAGACATATGGAGAATACAGGAGATTGTTGTCACTTGTATTGCACAACCAGTACTTGCCAGAAATTCCTGCAGCTCCTTCATTGTTGCTGTAGGTCTCTTGGCACTCTCCTTGACCAGTTTTTGTCTTGTCTTTTCATCAGTTTTGGATGGACTTCCACTTCTTTGCAACGTCACTGTTGTCCCATATTTTCTCCACTTTTTGATGATGGTCTTCACTGTGTCTCATGGTATATACAATGCTGTGGAAATTTTTTTTTACCCTTCTCCTGACTGATACCTTTTAACAATGAGATCCCTTTGCAGCTTTGTAAGCTCTCTGCGAACCATGGCTTTTGCTGTAGCAGGCAACTGAGTAAATATCAGGAAAATCCTGCTAGGACAGCTGAACTTTATTTGGGGTTAATCAGAGTCTCGTTAATTGATGGCAGGTGTGTACCCAAGAAGACTGAATGTTGTAATTAAATCAAAAGGTGCTTCAACAAAGTATTAGTTTAAAGGTGTGCACACTTGAGCAACCAGCTTATTGTACACTTTTTATTTTTTATATTTTCCCCTAACAGATTTGTTTGTTTTTCAATTGAATTGTACAGGTTATAGGTCACATTAAAGGTGGGAAAAGTTTTGAAATTATTTATTGTGGTCTCATTTTTATATCACAAAAACCTGGCATTTTAACAGGGGTGTATACACTTTTTATATCCACTGTATATTTTTACTGTGTCAGTTGATTTGTGATAAGAATCTCCTTTATTGATCAGTAATCGCATCTTACCTCCCACTTGGATGAAAGTGACTTCTTCTAGCAAGTCTTAGGTGTTGAATTCTCCTGCGAGTTGGTGAGGCATGTGCTAAAGTATTGCTTGTAAGCAGTGGGGCTACAGAATCTTTGACTTCTGTTCATTGTTTTGCAGAAAGGTGCTTATTTATGGATAGCAGCAGATCTTTTGGACACAGGGGATCCAAACCCCAATGAAGTTAATTATAACATTATGGCATGTATTGTCATGGTTGCAGGTCTATTCTTTGAACATGTGAATGTTTAAAAAAAAAGCTAAATTCTGATTCATGGAAAGGATGAACCAACCACAGAATCTATCAAGATGATTCTTCTCTAAATTTAGCTCATAACTTTCATGTTCCATGACATTTTTAGTGAAATTTTTAAATATTAGAAATTTTGATTTCAATGTAAAATCACTGTATACTTTGACAATTTTCCTACAAGACTGTTCTGTTCTCTGCCATCTCTTTCTTAATTTGCAAGGAAAAGTCAGAAGACTCTTATTAAAACCTAGACCATATGTGTTTACACACACGCGCATGCACACACAAACATGTATGTGTGTATAAGCAGCAGATGAAAATATAAAGTCTAGTTAAAAACAAAGATGATAACACATATTTTGAAATAAGGCCTTTTATTTTTGTACCTCACTGATTTGCTAATGTATTTTTTTTCCTTTAGTACATAACTGGACTGTGGATGAGACCATTCAGTGGCTAAATGAAATAGTGGAATTGTCACACTATGAGAGAAGCTTTCGAGAAAATAGTGTCAAGGGATCTACCCTACCAAGGTGAGTTTCTTATTCTGTATCTTTTGAGAATGTATGCAGGCTTAAACCTGTTTAGAGGTTGTAAGAGTGTGTCACGTTCAAAGCCTAGAAGAACTTTTTTTTTTTTTTTTGGGGGGGGGGGGGTTGGTATACTACATGGTGAAAGACTCAACAAGGTTCAAGCTATTGTTTCTTACTTAGGCTGTCATGGTGAATTTCAAGAGTGTTTTTTTATTATGGTCAGTGGTTTACAAACTTATTGGAATTGAGTAACAGGCCATCTGCATGAACACAGTTGTACATTTCATTTTATTAACCAGGTAAGTCTCGGAGAGCTAGAGGCCTTTTTACTGGGTGTAGGCTCATAGTTTATACTAGATGAAGTGTGAGGTGTAGGAGTTTGAGCAATGTTTACTTCATAATATGTGTTTTAAGAGATGCAACATTGTAGCAGTGAATCTTGAGTAGATCATGTTAAGGTATTCTGCTGACTGTACACCCTGTGAGATATAGTAGTGTAAAAGTACATGGTGCAGCTTATGAGGTAAGAATAAAAAACTGGGATAGCTTACACAACAACAATACAAACACAAGAACTAAAAAAACTGTTAAAGCTGGAAGTAAATGGAGCTGAAGGCAGGACAAAGATAATCCAAACTGTTTTATTGTGAGCGCTTTCGGCTCGGACCTTAAAACACTAGGGAACAAACCTAAATGAACTTATAAACGAGGCTTGAACCTCAAGAACATACTAGAGAAAAAGAATGATATTTGTTATACACACTCTAAAATAAAAGGCATGTTCAAATGCGGATGCTGCCCCCAATGTAAATTTATTTTAGTCGCTAACTGTTGCGAGATTAATGGTATTAAATATTATCTCAATTCAAGATTTAATTGCGAGACTAAGGCAGTAACATATGCAGCTTTATGCCAAACTTGCAATGCATTTTACATTGGTAAAACGGAGCTTAAATTTAAACAAAGAGTATATGAACATTGTTATGCTATCAACAACAATGACTCTAACAACGCTCTAGCTAAGCATATTGCTCACAACCCAACACATTTTTTTAGATTTATTATTTTGCAGAAAAGAATAGTGGATATTAGAGGTGGCCCTTGGCAGTTACGGCTTGAGCTAGATGAATTAAAATGGCAAATTCTTACTAATGCTCAATGCTTCCCAGGACTTAATGAAGCATTTTCTATTAAATGTGTTTTACATTTATTATCTCTAAATAGATGATTTTTACTGTTAGCTTTCCCATAAATATTATGCAACATTTTGCACTGTAATAAGCCTTTTAACTTTAGTCTTTAATATTATGAATAATTGCAATTATCACTACGTGTTTTTAATTCATAAATATTTGTTTACAACTTGGTCATTTGAAGTATTTTCCACCTTTACTTAGTAGTTTTTAAATTATTTTTTAATAGATTCCTAAATGACATCTTTCAAATGTTTAAGTTCAATTGTCATGAAGCTACATTTGTTAAGCAGTTTTGCTTTAAGCTCTAATTAATGTTTTAATTGATGTCAGTACTTAAGTGTTTGTTTAATGCAGTTTCCTGTTTTGTCTGATGAAGGCTTGGAAAGGTCCGAGCCGAAAGCGCTCACAATAAAACAGTTTGGATTATCTTTGTCCTGCCTTCAGCTCCATTTACTTCCAGCTTTAATAGCTTACACAACACTCAGGAAGATAACTTGCAATGTACCTAGCAGAGAATTTTCAACATACATGCAAAGAAACAGTGCACTTGTTTGTTCCATTTTATTAGATTAATTAGTCCTGCTGATTAATAGGTTCATGGCATAAACAGATTCTAAATGGTACAGTTGTGTAGGTTACTTCAAGGCCTAAGAGTATGCTTAGAAATGCCAAATTATCTGTATGTTGGCAGTGATGTGCTTGCCATTCAGGAAGGTGTAGGTGACACACTGATGAGAACATATGTGTTTTTTTTTTTAATTCCTGGAAAGTTTTCTGAGGTTATTTCTTTAAAATATGGAAGACTTGCATTTTTTTTCATTTGCACAGAGTAGGCTACAGAGGATGGTTGCTGACATGCCAAGTTCCTTGTCTCCCACATTTGTAAACCTTGACAGTACTGAATAGTACATGGCACACTGTTGTGTTGGCATTCCTTGTCAGTTTCTCAGTAGTCTCATGTCCTTTTCTTATTTTGTTGTTGTTGTTGCCCCCATCCACTAAAAGTCTGCATATTTCTGTATTTACTTATTTTTTATTCTGGATATGTTATTTTGTTTTGAATTTAAGTTGTCCCATTTTAGACTATTTGTTCACTGTTACAAAGTATCTTTTCTTATTATTCATTCTTGATTAGCAACTATACAACTTTGTGTCAACAGCAGAATTTCCTTCTGTGCCTTTTGTTATCATCTCTTATGAAGACATTGAAAAACGGGAGTCACTGATCATGGTCCTTTTATCTGAATGGACCTTATTTCCTCTCACTTTCTATTATATTACATAGTAGCAGTTTGTTCATTTTGATGCCCTTGAAACTATATGTAACCTTTCTAATGTGTTCAGTAAGATACTATGTGCTACATGGGATACCAAATACATGCTAAGTCTGATTTGTGCATATCCTTTTATAATCTGATTTTATTTGCTGCCACTGGTTAATAGATCCGATGTTGTCTTCTTCATCTGGCTTCAACCTGTTCATTATCAGATCTGAATTGGGTGCAACACTGGCCATATCCTTCAGACTTCAACTGTCCTGGCTCTACCTTCTTTACCCACAGTCCCCCACTCCTCAGCTGTCCCCCCAGATCAAGTTTGCCTCCATTCCTGTCAGCAGCTTGATCCAGCTTTGTTTCAGAGTATCCTTTTTCTAATAGCCTTTTGGTGATAGTTTCTTCATCAGTTTTTTTTTTATTCCTTATGCTGGTTAGTCTTTGTATTGATTTATTTATTGACATTTAATGACCGGGAAAGTCCACTAGATCAGAAACACATTTTCAGTGGTGTCCTGGGAGAAAAGCTGCACATACAAATGAACCTATGAACTGTAGAATTGAATACAGAAATAGTATTCAACAATAGAGACAAGGTTATGATGATTATAGAATAATATGCAATAAATTGATAAAATTACATAGATAATGGCTAAAAGAATTTCACAGTGGATAGATTTTTACAGCTAAATTAGGTAGAATAAGAGGTGGAAATTTTAAATTGACATGGAAAGGAGGAAAAAGTTATAGATTGACATAGTTTAAGGTGGCTCAAGTCATGTGATTACAAGGAGAGATATGATTATTGAGGTGGAGGCATCTTAGAGCAGATTTGAAAGATTTTATAGTGTCCAGTTGAGTGATAGAGGAAGGTAGGACATTCCACAATTTGGTTATGGTATAGGAATAAATGCTATGTCCAGCATGTTTATTGGGTTTGGATATACTTAAGAGTTGCCTTCTGGTGGACTGAAGATTCTGGGTTGGGGTGTAGGTTTGTAGAATAGTCTGAAGAGGAGGACAGTTTTCTGGATTGTAGATTAGTTTGTGTGTGAGAGTTAATTGGGTGTAATTTAGGTAGTGGGGAAATTCGATCCAGTTAATTTCTTTAATGACTAAGCAGTGGTGTGTGCAATTTGGCATTTGAGTGGCAAACTTTGCTGTTTTATAGAAGCATGACTGTAGTTTATTCATAAGTGCTGTGTGGAAATTAGTGAAGATGGGGCTTCCATAGAGGATGGATGGGAGGAGTAGAATGTTTGCCAGTTTTATCTTTGTGGGCTAATCCATGTAAAGTTTATGCCTATAGAGTTTGCCGAATTTAAAATGTTTTTTTTTTAATTTTGGATATGCTGGTCGAAGGAACGTTTGTAATGGATAGTGATGCCCATTCATTTTCTTGTTTTCACTAATTCGATTACAGTATTGTTTTGTGAATATATGTTAAAGTTGTGAGCTGGAGCTTTAGTTGAGAATAGCAAGAGTTTAGATTTTTTTGGATTAAGTAGAAGTCGTGCGTTGTTTAGCCAAGTTTCAATAGATGTAAAGGTCTTTTGTGTTATGTTTAGGAGACTTGAGAAGTTGCTAGCAGAGGTGATGATAGTAGAATCATTTGCATATTGGATCAGTAGACTATGTTGTAATGCAGCACAGAGATTATTAATGAAAATTCTGACCACTCAGAGCCATCTGCCTTCAGTGCTGAATGTGAGCGAGGCTCCGTCTCTGGTACTTGGCCTTCCCAGACCCTTCTTGGTTAAAGGGGTTTTATTGGGTCAGATAGCTTCACCCTTCTCCTTGTCCACTCCACTGGAGATATCACCAGAATCCTCACCTTCCCTGCCCCAGTTTCAAGTCTCCCAAGCGTGAATCTGGCAGATGGGTTCCTCGTCATCCTATCAACCTTCCAAGCCCTCGTCAGTGGCTTTATCCACTCTGCCATCAAGGTCAGTGAACAGCTTCAAAGCTTCTGAATTGGAACAATTTAGGAGGTCCTTTTTTTCAGACCCATCTTCAATTAGGTCTTAACACTTCAAGTCCTTGACTTCTTCCCATAACCTTGGCACCAACTCCCTGGTTTCCTCCCTTGGCCGATGTGGATCAGAGATTTTCTGACCTGGCTGTATTCTCACCCTTGGTGTTGGACCCGAAAGTCTGTCTGTCTGGCTCCTTCCTTGTTCTTGTTGACTCTGACTACTTCAGAATACACTTGACCTCAGAGCCATGGCATTGAGTCTGGCATTTCCAGGTCAGTGTCGATGGTCCCGGCTTCAGAATCATCCCTCTAATTCAGAGCTTTGGCATTCAACATCTTGGCTCCAGTCTTGATGTCAGAGTGAGTTGTAGCTCCCCTGGAGTCGGGTGTGTCTTGAGTATCTTTGTGTGGAAAGGATGATGTTCTGTAGTCCTATCTCGCCTTCATTCTTACACTTGGGTTCGGAGCCGAACCTTGGCTTTGACTCAGCAATTCTCTAGCTCAAAGTCTTCTGGTTGGCTCATGGCAAGGAGGTATCCCATCATGCACCGCTGACATAACCCAGATCTCGTTTGCCGCTCGTTGAGCTCAGATGTGCTTCTTCTTGGCCGTGGCTAAGTGATATATTTTTTTCTGATTGTTACACAATTTATAGCTTTTCAAAAAGTTGTATTCAGTTCTCTTAGTATTCGTTTATAGTCTGGTGTCTGTTTAAGACCTTGTGTGGCATTGTTTGCTCTGTTTCTGCTTTTTTTATTGGCCGTTCTTCCGCAGGCCTGTTGTTGTGTATCCCTGCATCATTGTTGGTTTTGTTTGCTATTTGGGCTTTGCATAATTGTTTTTCTCTTTTCTAAGCTGTTTTCATAAAGGCTTAGGCTCGTTTAAGTTAGAGGACCTAGTCTTCGGTCTGTCACTCGTGTTCTTTCCTTCCCAGGGCTAGGCTCGCTTAAGTTAGAGGATCTAGTCCTGTGTCTGTAGTCTGTTTCGTCTTCTAGGGCTAGGCCTATTTAACTTAGAGGACCTAGTCCTCTGTCTAACTATCTGTTGTTTCCTCAGGGCTAACCGCTTAATTTAGAGGTAGTTCCTGTTTCTGTTTCTGGCATTGGTAACTGTGATTTGGTTTCGGATATGTGTAAAGACTTGAAAGACCACAAGCCTTCTGGATTTAAAAAATGTACCAAGTGCACCCAAAAAATGTCCCTGGCAGATGGGCATACTATTTGCGTATACTGCTTAGGTGCTATTCACTTTCAATATCTTGCTCCTTTTGGCATGCTTTTAGTCCTCCAGTCCTTCAAAATAGAAAGAACAAAGTTATATTGAAATGTCTCTTAAAGCATTTTTTGAGGAAGAATTGGCTTCTTCTTCCTCCTCTAGTCCCAAGTCTCCATCTTCTAAAAAAGACAAGTTAAACCTACAAAAAGGCGGTCCCCCACTCACTCAGTGTCGTCGTCGGAGCAGCCAGAGAAAATTGCTAAATCTACTACTTTCCTGTTCGGCTCCGCTGTTTTCGGTGCCGACAGAGGTTATTGATGTGGAACAATCAGTTTTGGTTCCAAGGGTTACGGAGCCGATAACTGAACCTGTGTCTCAGAGCTGGTCAGTTGAACTTTGTCCAGTTTCCCCGACACTCAGATCGCCAATTTTTCAGTGGTCTAGGTCCTCCACTTTATCCTCCAGATCCTCAAGGAGCCTTTCTGATGAGGACATTGAGAGAGTGGTGTGCAGATTCCTTGAGACATCGGCACTGGCAAATTTAATTTAGGCTCCATCCCAGTTGGCTCTGGAGTCTACTGTGCCTGTACACCCTATCACTGTTCCTCCTCCAAGCCACTCCGGCGCTTCAGAGCTAGAGATGTTGGTGCCACTTGCTCCGGAAAGTTCAGTTCCAGCTACCTCGGTGGGTCGGTCAGTTCCGATATCCGCTCCGACTCCTTCAGTACCGTCCGTGGGGTCTAGGATCCTAAGCTGTCCAGTTGGGCCTGAGGGGGACACTTGGACCCAAACGTCTTCGGTTCCGAGCTTACCTCTCGGTGCTTCGGCTTAGGTGAGTTTAGACCCCACGCCTGTCTCGGAGCTTATCTCCTTGGCACTGAGGACTGCCTCTGCTCCTTCGGAGCAGGAGATGTCCTCGGAACCAAGGGGGTCGGCCTTCGAGCTGATGAGGAGTGTTCTGTCCAAGTCTTCAGTTCCAACTAGGGGCACCAACACTCTTCCCCCTCTATCTCTGACCTCAGTCTCAGCACCTTCTCTCATCCAACACAGCAGAGACTCGCAGCCTCAGGAACCCTCCATGAGTGGTCCCCAGTCTTCCGAGACCTCCCCAGAATATCCTTCTGAGGAGCCTCCTCGGAAGAAAACTTGTAAGAGGAAGCATGTTGACTCCCACAATGAGTCCATTACATCAGACACTGACCTCGAGGAGTCAGAAGGGTCCCCCAAGTCGTCCTCTGATGATATCTCCTTCGCAGATATCCTTGAGATCCTGAAACAGAGAAGTGGCTGACCCACCACCTCCCCTTCTGATGAGGAGTCAGTGTACCTGAAGGCTTTCAGGTCTCAACCTTCCACCTCTTGGGTATTTCCACCTTTCAATGAACTCTTGGATCTAGTGAGTCGAAAGGTGTGGGAATCTCCTGATACTGTGGAACCAGTTCCTAGAAGACCTAATAAATTCTTATCAGCACCTCAGGACAAAGATTTTCTCACCAAAGGCGTGCCAGTAGATGCCATGGTGGTGGCAGCAGCCACCAAAAAGGAACTTGCTGAAACTTCCTCCACTGTCCATCCACCGAACAAGGAGTCTCGAATGATGGATAGGTACAGGAAGCTTGTCTTTTCTTCAGCGGCTTTTAAACTCAGATCGCTGAACTACCTGTCTCATTTCACTAGGCTCCAGAGAGATCTCTTGAAAGAGCTGGGAGATACTCTCTAAGGTAACGTTTCTGAAGTGGTATGTGATAAGCTTAATGCACAGATGTCTACCTTAAATTCTATTGTCAACTCCTCCATGAGACTGATATCTTCTGCAGCGGATGGAGCGAGTAGGGCAGCGGGTTCAGGAGTTTCTCTTAGAAGACACTCCTGGATGCACTTGTGTAATTTTGCAGAGGCCTTTAAGTCTACATTTACGAACGCCCCCTTTGATGGATCCTTGTTGTTTGGGCCTAAGGTAAAGGACACACCCAGGTGCGAACAGGAAGGGAAAAATCTGTCTGCCCTGAGAGTCCGTTTTTCCTTTCCTTCTAGACCCTATCCCAAAGGGCAGAGGGGTGGAAAGATGTGGTTCAAGAAATCGCAGAGGTTTTTCCAGGACGCACAGGGTGATTCCTTTTCCAGGGGCAGAGGAGAAGGAAATAACGGTAGACATCACCCTAGAGGCAGGGGAGGCCCACAGAATCAGGGAGACTGTAATTCCTTTCATGGTCATCTCCTGAAAGGAGGCTCGACTGTGCGTCTCTGAAGCCAGTCGGGGGGGCGTATATCCTTGTACCCAGAAGCCTGGCGTGATATCCCACAAGACAAGTGGGTGCAAAGGATAATTACCAGAGGATACTGTATTCCCTTCTTTTTCCCTCCTCCTCAGACCAGAAGAATCCCGGATCTCCCACCCAATCACAAGGGATTCAGCAACTGTAGAAATTCAAAAGTTGCTCGAAAAGAGAGTCATCCAACCCGTCCCCACAGACCAGGTAGGATTAGAGACTTACTGCAGATTCTTTTTGGTGCCAAAACGAACAGGGGACTTGAGACCCATCTTGGATCTCAGCAAGTTGAACGAATCTGTAAAGAAATCCAAGTTCGAATGGTCACGTTACAGTCGATACTCCTGTTGTTAAGGAAAGACATTTGGATGTGCTCCGTAGATCTCCAAGATGCGTACTACCACAACAAAATGGACAGAGCATCAAGGAGTCACTTGCGCTTCCGGCTGGGGGCCAGTCATTACCAGTTTCGCTCCCTGCCCTTTGGTCTCACCACAACCCCAGGGTGTTCACCAAATGCATGGCAGTGGTAAAGTCTCACTTGAGACGCCTTGGATTCCATGTGTTTCCGTACCTGGACTACTGGCTCCTGACTGCCACCACTAGGCATCTACTATTACAGGCCAGGGACACCACCATTATGACTTACTTGCAGCTAGGAATTACAATAAACTGGCAAAAATCTGCATTGTCGCCCTCTCAGCATGTGAATTTCATTGGCGCTGAAATAAATACTGCCACAATGAGGGCTTACCTCCACATAGAGAGAGTCCAGAATCTCAGGCAACAAATTTGGAGTCTACTTTCACAGCTTAAAGCAAAAGCAAAGATGGTACTCAAATTGTTAGGGACGATGGCGTCTACGATAACATTAGTCCCATTAGCCAGACTGCACATGAAGGTTCTGCAGTGGTTACTTTTCACCCAGTGGTCTGTACAACAACTACCTTTTTCTTACCCCATCTTGATAACAGAATCGTGCAAACAGGATATTCGCTGGTGGACCCAGTCCAGCCATCTGACCACAGGCAGACCATTTGTTCCATCTCCCCCTGTCACCACCATGACCATGGATGCCTCCCAGATAGGGTCTGGGGGGGGGCATTATCTAGGGAGAACAGTCCAAGGCACTTGGCAGGAACACAAGGCTCATTTGCATATCAATGTCTTGGAGATGAGAGCAGTGCTTCTGGCATTGCAAGCACTTCACAGCTTACATCCTCTGGGGACGATTGCGATTCACTCAGACAATGTCAGTGGTATGGTACATAAACAAACAAGGAGGGACCAAATCTTACCCCCTATGCAGAGAGACCCTTCGTGTGTGGGAAAGGGCAGTGTCTTTCCGTTTTCTGGTCGCAACACACATTCCGGGGAAAACCATTGTGATGGCCGACAGGCTCAGCAGGGTGATTCTTATGCCTCACGAGTGGTCTCTGAATCCACACATTGTGGAACAAATTTTTCGCAGATGGGGTCAGCCGTCCTGCGATCTCTTCACCACCCCTCTTAATGCCAAATGCAGCAACTACTTAACCCTGATCCCACTGAAGGGAGACACCCAGAGACACACTCGTTCACGATTGGCCCTCGGGACTTCTCTATGCCTTCCCACCTTTTCCTCTGATATCAAAGGTAATTCAGAAAGCAAAATCCTTGGGAAGCAAGATGATCCTCATTACTCCTTACTGGCCTAATCAGATTTGGTTCCCCTTCCTCAGACCTCACCTAATGGACGAACCTTGGACTCTGGACCCAGTGCCAGATTTACTGACACACATGTCAGGGGTGTTCCATCCCTCTCTCCACACCCTCAATTTGACAGTGTGGTTGCTCCAATTCCATCCCTAGTCAGGCTTCATGACTTTTCTTCTGATGTTGTGCATATTCTGACATCTTACAAACCTTCAACTAGAAAGATTTACGCCAGTAAGTGGAAAAGGTTTTCCTTCTGGGCTCATGATAGAAACCTCGATCCTTATAACAGCCCCCATCTCTGCGATTTTGGAGTTTCTTACACAACTGTTCCATCAAGGTTTAGCCGCTGCCACTATTAAGGTTCAACTGGCAGCTATTTCTACCTTCCATTTGGCTAATGATCCTAACCTTATGGCGCATAGATTGTGCAGAGCCTTTCTTAAAGGGGCCACATTATTGAGACCCCCCCGTTATGGACCCTGTGGCGCCCTGGGATTTGAATTTTGTCCTTCAGAAACTTACTTCGCCTCCCTTTGAACCATCAGCAACTTGTGATCTCAACTTTCTTTCATGGAAAACCATATTTTTAGTGGCCATTACATCTGCAAGGAGGGTCTCAAAACTGCAAGCCCTCTTTATTAGGCCTCCTTATTTGGTATTTCACAGAGACAGGGTTTCTTTACAGACCATCCCTTCATTTGTTCCTAAGGTCTCTTCTCAGGCTAATATTAATCAGTCCATTGAAATACCTGTCTTTTTCCCAAATTTTTCTGACAAGGCAGAGTACAAATGTCACCAGCTTGATGTTCATAGGCAACTGCGATTCTATCTTCATAGAACCAAGAGTTTCAGAAGGTCACATCAATTGTTTATTTCATTTTCAGATTCAAGAAAGGGTTTACCAGTCTCAAAACCCACTTTATTACACTGGATTTCAAGCTGCATTTCATTCATTTATACGTCCAGTGGCAAAGATCTCCCTTTTAAGGTGAAAGCCCATTCTACCAGATCTGTTTCTACATCAGTGGCTTTTCAAGCAAAAATTCCCATGGATAACATTTGCATAGCAGCAACATGGGCTACACCTCATACATTCATAACTCACTACAAGTTGGACATGGCTTCCAGGAACAGATCTTCCTTTGGCTCCACATTACTCAGAAGTATTTTCCCATGAGCCACCCAAGATACAGGTGCTAGGGATTCTGTCCCAAGTGTAAGAATGAAGGTGAGATAGGACTACAGAACATAAAGAAATTATGTATTCACCATAATGTTCCATGTTTGTAGTCCATCTCGCCCTTCATTCTTACTATCCCACCCTCCTGCACCCTATTTTGAGGCCCGGGGGGAATTGTAACAATTACTTTCTCTCTATGTTTGAGACCTTTCTCCATGGTTTGTTCTATTTTCTCTATAGTTCTACTTCTTGCAGCAAACAATATCTGGGATATGTCAGCGGTGCATGATGGGATACCTCCTTGCCATGAGCCAACCAGTCACAGGTAACTGGTGTAAGAGGAACCACTATGACTCCACTGAGGACTCTGTCACACAGGATACTGACCTTGAGGAAGGAGAGGGGTCTCCTAAGTCTCTATGGGATGATGCCTCTTTTGACAATCTTTTGGAGTTTCTTCATCTTTGCAAGGGCTGGACCAATTAAGCCCTCTCCAGAGGAGTCAGTATTTTTGGAGGCCTTTGGCATGGGCTCATCCACGCCGTGGGTGGTTCCTCCTCTGGATGCACTCATAGACCTGGTGTCTCAGAGGGCTTGGAAGGAATCCAGTATGGTGAAGCCTATTCCTAAGAAGCTGGACAAAAATTCTTGCTTCTTCCAAGGATTGACTTCATTGGATTAAGGGTCTGGTCGTGGATGTGTTCATGGTGGTGACCATCACCAAAAATGAGATCTCAGAGGAGAGCCCCTCAGTCCATTCCCCAAACAGAAAATATTGGGCTTTGGAAAATTTAGGTAAGCAGTCATATGCCTCAGTGGCATTCACCTTGAGAGCACTTAACTATTTATCCTTCCTGACTAGACTCCAGTATGATCTGGCGTCTGATGTGTTGAGGATTGTTATGACGCAGCAGTCTTCGAAAATTCAGAATATGCTGGAGCCTCAGTTGTCTGCCCTGCTGTCTATTGCCAACATTTCCATGAGGCTCATTTTGAATGCAGCCAAAGGAGCATCCCAAGCAGCTGGCTCTGGTATTGCTTCGATGGAACTATGCAATTTTGCAGATTGCTTCAAGGCATCCTTTGTTAATGCCCCTTTTGATAGCTCTTCTTTGGGACAAAAATGAAGGATACTGTTATTAGGAGCAAGCAAGAAGGGAAGATGCTGTTCACCGTAGGAGTGTGTTTTGCTACCCTTCAGTAAACCTGTTTGAGGAATCATAAAGGGGACAAAAGTCACTTTTTTAGAAAGTCACAGCAGTCTGACCAGGATGCTCCTTTAGAGGGTTCTTCCTGAGGTTGGGGGGAGACCATAATAGATTCCACCTGCAGGGCAGGGGCTGTCTTCAGAATCAGGGGGTTTCTACAGAGCCTTTTCAGGCAGGCCCTTTCAGTGACCCGAAGGGTTGTCTGACTACCCTGCTCTAGAGGCAGTCTGTTGGAGGAGCACTTGGCTTTTCACCCAGGAGCTTGGGAGGTCATTACCTCAGAAGTGTAGGTGTTAAGAGTTATACTCAGATGTTATACTGTTCCATTTTTAGAAGTTCAAAGGTTGTATATCAAATGTATCCCAGATGTTCCATCCCATCAGTGACTGCAGGCAGTGATAGAGTTTCAGAAGCTGCTGGCAAATCGAGTTAGTTCTAATGTTATATAAAAATAATGCACTAGCCAAACACCTTTCTCTTCATAAAAGACACACAGGTTTTAAGTTCCAGATCCTGGATCGCATAGACATGGGTGATCTTGAAGGAGACATCCCGAATATTCTGGAGAAACATGAACTCATGTGGCAATTAAAACTGAACTCTTTTAGAAAGCCTGGACTAAACTACTACTGTTCAATTAAAAGTGCACTGGAACTTAGAAAATTGCCACATTGTTTACATGACTAATTGTATTTTATTTTATTTTTTCTACAAATTGGTTTTAAATACCATTTTAAATCATTTGAAATTTAAGTGTATATTTTGTTTCCATCATCATACATATATATATATTTTTTTTCTGGTTCTCTTTTTTCCACTTTATTCAAAATGATGGTAATAACAATACTAACTAATTATACAATTATATAGGTTTTTAGGATTCTTGTACACAGACCTGAAGAAGTCTAGAAGGACGAAAGCGATCTTTGTTAACAATAGGTTATGAAAATAGAAACTGATTTCTACATGCAAAATGTATATGTATATATTTATATATAATTTTTGATCGCAAAATGAACTAAGGTTGATATATTTCCAGCCATGTAGTATTTTGCCTTGTATAAAATCACAGACTTAATAATCTACTTAATAATTTGGTTAAATAAGATGTACCATTAAAGTACATTAGGGCTATATATTATTATGACAGCTACTAGGTAGGGCAGGACCAGCTCGAATGTCACACTGATGGGGGAAGGGATGTGAATTTAACATGTGTACCAATAACACTTTGTTTTACAGCACAATAAACCACTCCCATGCCTGATAAAAAGTATATATATATTTAGAAAGCTTGTGAGGAAATTATTGGATCGCTTGTCTGTGTACTTAATAAAGGATTTTCGACTGGAAACAGACTGCCTGCCTTGCTTGGATTACTTTCGAATACTTAGTAATGCTGTAGAATTATATATTTTCTATTACTTTTTGACTTGACGAGTTTATGTTCGCTACTTCTGCTACTATTGTCTGATCTGATTAATATACAGTGATTAACTAGAAATATATGGACTGAAAATCTTCCACACAGAGAAGTTTCTTACACTATTTTGAATCCCTCTTTTCAGCGCAAGGTAACTTTGGATAGCTCCATTCACATTGCTGTGTTTTTTCCCTATTTTTCGAATAAGGGTGAATACTTTCTGCACTGTTTGTATGAGCGTAGACAATTGAGATTGTATCTGGACAGGACCAAGATCTTTAGAAAATACAGTCAATTATTTCCTTTTTGAGATCTAGATTAGGTAGACCTGTGTCGAACGTGACTTTATCCAAGTGGCTGTCAGACTGTATTTCTTTTGCTTATGCCTTGAGAGGCAAGACCCTGCTTGGCAAAGCTGTGGCTACTTCTACCTCTTTCTTTTCCAAGTTATCCTTGTATAAGATTTGTGCAGTGGCTACTTGAGTGGGCCATCACACCTTTGTTTCTCATTACAAGCTGGATATTCAGTCCAGATCCAGGGCTTCCTTTGGCTCCACCTTATTGTGGAATAGTCTTCTGTAGTTCCTCCTGAGGGTTTTTACATGGCTTGGGACTCTGTCCCACAGGTTGAAGCCAGATAGAGAAGACATCGGATATGAAAGTTATGTACTTACCTTAATGATCTGTGTTGTCTGTTTCTCTCTGGTTCAGTCTTCTCCCGCTTCTGCCATTGCCTTTGTTTATTTGGTGAACATCCTTATCTGAGATGACAGGGCTAGGCAGGTTGCCTTCTTCATTGTTTTTGAAGTCCTTCATCCTCCTCTTTTTTGGGAGTATTGTAGTTCAGAGCTTGTATTAGATGGAGCAAACTCAGTCTGAGGAGTTGATTGAGGAATGGGGGATTGTGGGTAAGGGAGGTGAAGCCCAGCGAGTTGAGGTCTGAAGGATTTGGCTGGTGTCAGAACTGAGTTGGTTCATACATTCATTGGTAGGTACTAGGCTATTGGCCCTAGGGCCTATATAAGCCTAGCCAAACGGTACCCTGGCTTTTGCCACCCAAAAAATTATTTTCCTGTGCCCCTGTCGAGCAGAGCCACAGAAGTGATCCCCAGGGTGAATTTCCTATCTCCCATCCAATCATCAAGATTTTTCTTGAAGAGTGCTAATGAGGATCTTTGTTTGATATAAATAGGTAGTTTGTTCCAGAGTATGGAAATCTGGGACAGGAATCTATCCCTCCAGCATATTCTGTTTATTGTGGTGACAAGGTTTAGGTCCCTAGAGCATGTAGCGTGGAGGGATTGGGATTTCTTTAAGTGGAGCATGTCCAACAGCTCTGGGTTTGACATAGCTTTGTATGTTAGGCAGAGATCGCCTCTGAGTAGGTGATATGCAACGGAGTAAAGCTGAAGTTTTTTGCGACGGTCTGCGTAGGGCATCTGTTTGAGGCCAGTAATCCTCTTTGTGAGGTATTTCTGCGGCCTTTCCAGTTGTTGTGGATGTCTTGTGAGGTACATATCAAAAGGGGAGTTGTACTCTATAATGGATCTAATGAGTGACGAGTAGAGAGGAACAATGACCTCTTTTTTTCCTAGATGAGAAACCTTTTGTGATGAGGTGTGCAACGTAGAAGGATTTCCTGACTACTGTGGCGATGTGATTATCAAAGTCCCAAGGTCTCATCACACTTTCGGTGATAAGTAGACTACCGCCTATGTGGTAGTTCATGGGTACAGAGTTTTTACCAAAAGGGATGACAATGCACTTTTTGCCATTGAGCTTGAGGCCATGGCTTTCACACCAGACATCTTCTCAGTGAGGCCCTTTTGTAGGATGTCCACATCATTAGGAGTTTTGATTATGGCTCCTAGTTTGCTGTCATCTGCAAACTTCATTAGTCAAAGACCTTCTGTGTTAGCCTGTACTTCAGAGAAGTAGATACTAAACAGGAGAGGACCCAGGACTGAACCCTTTGGTACTTCACTTATCACTGGTCTGAAGTTTGATTTGGAGTCTGCTACTTTCACAGTGTGAGTTCTGTCAGTGAGCCAGTTGGCAACCCATCTTATGATGTAGGGATTTATACCTAGTTTAGTGAGTTTATCTATAATTCCAGAGTGGGGGATGGTGTTGAAAGCCTTGGTGAGATCTAGATAGGCTGTGTGAACCACCTTACCCTCATCTATGGCTTTGGTGACCGCTTCAAAGAAGTCTGTCAGGTTTAGGAGACATGATCTGCCTTTTAGAAACCCGAACTGGGTAGGGACTAGAGTTTGGAGAATACCAGTGTCATTGTTTATAAGTTCCATGATGGTATGTTCCATAGCCTTGCAGACCAGGCTTGTCAGGCTAATGGGGCAGTAGTTTCTGGGGTCCGTGGTAGCTCCCCCTTTGTGGAGTGGGATAACCATTGCTGTGTGCAATTCAGTGGGCACAAAGCCTGAGGTGAGGCTACGATTGAACATGGTACTTTGTTGGGGTGCCAGTCCGTTCTGTAGTTTGTGTAGAATGCAGCCTGGGATGTTGTCAGGTCCCATGGATGCTGTGTTCTTGGCTTTGGAGAGTGTTTTTTTACCTGTGCAGCCGTGATTACAGGAACTTTGCATACTTCCGGTATAGAGATGGGCTCTTTAGGGGATGAGTGGGGGGTAAAGTTAGCACTGAACCTATCTGCCAGGATGTTGCCAATATCAGTTGGTTCTGTATATTTAGTGCCATTGTGCTGTAACTCAGAGCAGATCTGAGTGTTGCCATTGAGATTCTTGACATAGCTATAGAATGCTTTGTGGTTGTCTTTAGAATCAGTGACAATTTTGTTTTCATAACTAGCTTTGGAGGATTTTATGAGGGATCTCAGCTTCTTACTGAGGCTGACCAGGGAGTTCCTCCAATCATGGGATTTTACTCTCTTTTGCAACAGTTTCTTTCTTCTGTTGTAGAGTTTGCTTATGGCAGGGGACCACCAGATTGGCTTCCTTTTTTTGGAGGATAGCATCTTGGTTCTGTTAGGGATTGCATGATCCATGCACTCGTGTAAGTGCTTATAAAGTGCATTTGTGTAGGAGTCAGCAGTTGTACCTCTATTGTCTGTCAGCATGGGTGTCGTGAAGTTGGCTTCGGAGAAATTTTTTAAAATGGTTTCCCTAATGGAGGGTGGGGGTGGGATGTGGATGTCTAGAGTGATTAGCTTGTGGTCGGATCTGACCAACGAGGGATTGACCTCTGGTGTGGAACACCGTTTGCCCATTTTGGTAATGACCAGGTCTAGGATATTGCTGCCCCTGGTGGGGGTGTGGATAAGTTGATCCAAGGCATTGGAATTTATGAATTCCAGAAAACGTTGAGCACAACAGTTGCTACACGAGTAGTTTTCCCAGTTAATGGTGGGGTAGTTGAAATCACCCATTATTAGGGTGTTAGGTTGTACCGCAATATTTTCCAGTCTATCAAGAAATGATGAGTGGGAATCCTGGGGCATGGTGGGGGATCTGTAGCAAGCTACAATTTGGATTGCGGTCTTGCCCAGAGTTAGTCGCACTTGGATAATCTCGGATGCATTATGCTGAACAACTAGCCTGGAGGTGTGGATATCCTTAATGAATATGGACACGCATCGGCCTTTAGTGTTTCAGTCCAGGTTAGGTGGCCGAAAGGTGTGGTATAAATTATAGCCTGGTAATGCATGGGGTACTCTCTGGAGCCTTGAACCAGGTCTCTGTCACTGCACAGATGTCAATGTTCTCCATTTTAAGGAGTGCCTCGAGTGAGTGCATTTTGAGGTTTAGACTTCTAGCACTGAGTAGCATTACCCTCAGATTTTGCTAGCTTGTACCTGTTACGGTGGTGAATTTGTCATTTGAACCTTGCCTAAAAAAGGCACTATAGGAGTGGCAAGAGCCTTAGCCAGTATCCGGAATCCCAAGGGCGACAGGTGTTGGCCATCTCTGGCAAAGCATCGTGGTTTGTCTTTTGGATCCTATAACCCACAATTTGAATCAGACGGAGACAGACAACATGGATCTTCCATTATGGTAAGTACATAACTTCCATTTTCCGAAAAACTATATTGCGAAAGCCATACTCTTCAGTAACTAGACTTCAGTTAATCTGTCATTCACGTCTTCATGCCCATTGTTGGAACACTTCAATCTTTGTTGCTTTAACCATTTTTTTCTAGCTTAATTGTACACTACTATCTAGCAGTGCCCCACAAAAGTGCTGTAAAAAGATGAAATAGGACACCCGTAATTTATTTAATAAGAAACCATTATAAAATATTGTTAGTTTAATGCTCCTTTGGAAGGAATATAGTTAAGTTTTGACTAACTGTGCAGATTTGTTTTTATTTTTTTAAATAGTAAAAATCTAACTTCAGGCATTAAGATACTACATGAGATATTTTTCAGAGTCTTAATGGTATCTCATGCAGTGTACAAACTGTCCTTTGCACACCATAAATACACTCCTTATTCAGAAGACCTTTATACAGCTGTAAGAGAAATAAGTGCCTTCAGAATATTGAAGTGAAATTCTTAGCAGTAGTTCATCCCATGGGAGTGCATATGTACCTCCCCATGTATATACAGAGTTTCTAAGAATGCACCCATAGAAACCTCATGTGTGTGCCTCAAAATATCCTGAGCTCAACAAAATTGCAACCTCATGCAAGTAACACACAACAGAGCTCTCCCACTGACTACAGTAAATCTCCTTTGGGGAAAATGGATAGCAAACCAGATAAAAGACAGAACCCACACACTACAGGTGGCAGGTGCGTCATCACAGAGAATAATGGTGACCAATGGTGTCCTGCAAGGCTCAGTGCTGGGACCTCTTTTATTTGGTATTCACTTTTCCGATCTCCGAATTATAAAACAAAGACCTCTGGCTAATGATGTTTGCAGATGACTGCCAACTGGGTGTCACTGGCAAATCCCAGATAGAGTTGAAGAGCATATGCATGGTATAAAGAAAGAAAGATCAGAAAATACTTAGGTAAAACATGTCACTGAATTAGGTTATGCATTTAGGTTTGTATTCCAGGGTGTCTACCTTGCTACAGACACCTTGAGGGGTGGAGGCTTGAATAATATTTTTATTGGAGGAGATTTGCTGGCAAAATATTTTAAATGCTACAACATACTGTGATGTCACCAATCTGGGCCAGTAATCAAGGAGCTTGAATCCTCACCACTGGCACTGGAGAGGGACGTTAACTTGGAATACAAATAGATACACCCAGTATTTCCAGGTTCAGACCTCTCTGCATCAAACAGAGTTTCCCTTAAGAGCACACACGGCACACACTTAGCCAGGAGTATGGGTATTAAAAGAATACTCTGTTCTATATAGTATATACTGTCTTTTCAAACTGCTGCTAGCATGTTTATTAGCTTGAATAAAAGCTGCAAGAATAATATGAAATATAAAGGGTTAATTTAGAAATAGTGTAAAATGCTGAAAAATAAGAAGTAGTAAATGTGCTGGCATAGCATAGTTAAGATTTTTGCATCCATGTGAAGGAGTATGTTATTGAGAAACAAAGTCTGTAATAACTATGTAGATGGCAGCTGCAAGGACATCCATGAAGTAAAGAAATGCAACATCAAGTTTCAGATAGTGCTGGAACACTACATTTCAGATAATGCAAGACTGAGTTTGCATGGATCATCAAACTACAAAGAACCAAGGACAAGGGAACAAAGGAAAACTGTTATACAAAGAAAAAACTGTATTACATCAGACTTTGAGAAAAATACCAGACCTCCTGGTATAAATGTAACTATGCATAAACAGACTTTGGGAATTTGCTATAAAGAGCTGACAGAGTATGTGTTGCATGTTTGTAGAACCAAAAGTCAAATGTAACAGAAATGTCGTACTAACTAAAGCAGTTTGCTGACGCAGTTTGCCTCCTTGTATTTATTGTACTTAGTACAATCCAGTATCTAAAAGTAGCTGTTCATACTAAGAGTTAATATATTGTGATGTGTATGTATGCAAATGCAACTAACAGCAAGATAAACAGAAAGACGTGCATAAAATTCACAGAATTCTTCAATGGCGAGCCGCAGTTGATGGACCGCATGGTTTCTCCTTGTCACAACTACAGCTACTTTTTCATTTTATTCAGTTAGTACGTCTAGTTGCAAAGCAAATGTTTGCCTCCTTCTTCTGCACAGTATCCAGTAGCAAAACAGTGCATCTCTGCAAGTTTCACAGGTCCTGTACATTTGCACAGCTGAATCTGCCAGCTGTGTTAATCAACTTTTGGGAGAATCAACGAGGGACTTCCACCCTTTCTCGACGGAATATTTGGCCACCTTCCACACAGAAACTGGAAATTCTTTTCTTTGTTTCTCAATCTACAACATGGATGTCATAAACAACAGAACTGTAAAGTGTACCACTACCTTTCAGGTACACAGTAGTAATAGTCCAGCACATGTATTGTCAGGATTTAAAGATTGGTATAAACAAAACTGTAGCACATGCAGTACTTTATTAGTTAATGTTAATGTCAATGCTTTAAGTAAATGCATTATGTTTGACTGGTATCTTAAACAGCAACATGATTGGTATGACGGTAAACTTTTATGTCTTAAAAGTAATGGTAAACAACCAGATGCATTATGTCCTGTCACCACATGTAAAATGTTAACTTCAGAGTTACAATATCAGTCAAGTCAGTTATTTACAGACTCTTCTGTACATCTTGCTAGACAAAAGTGGCATAAAACCACTGCAGATTACAAAACAGATAGCGACGAGGTTCATGGTGAACTGACAAAAACATTTAATAAACTTCTAAGACACAGACATAGTGAGTTCAAAAAGTTCAGACAACATATGCAAACACTTTTTCAAAAGTGCATAAGAGCTTTAAAGTCAGAAAAACAGAATACTGACAAATATAATCTGGTTAGTAAAGAGTTAAAAAACAGCAGTTAACTGCGCTGATAAGAAATAATTTACGACGTACTATTCTGCCTTTAGAAAATGGTTAAGCGTACACAACACAAACTTTCATTCAGTTAAAGCAAGACACTTAAATAGTGATTTTAAAACCATTTCAGATAACAAAACAGTTCTAGGGCATAGAAATCAAATGAGAGTAGTTAAACGCAAAAAAAACATGATGTCACAAGACTGACATGCATGCATTTTTTTTCATCTCAAGTGCAGCAAAAGGCAGACCATAGCAAATGTAAATCATATAAATATATCTGTTTTAAGCATGTGTTAGTTAAGTCAGTATCTCTTTTGTTTCTTACAATATTTTGTAATTGTATGAAGACGTAAAAAACTCCAGCAGAAATAGTCTTCAAAAGCATTATTATGCATATTTAGGCAAATTACAGATGTTTATATCAAGTTGCAAGATAATTTTAACGAATGACTGAAGGTACAAGTAAGTGCTAAAGGAGTTAAGCGTCTGAAATGCACAAAAAGAAAAAAAAAATGAATGTGACCTCAAATATTTCCGGGCGGGAATGGATAGTTGCAAGAAATGTTGCCTAAGATAAAATGTTACTGGTACTGAAGTTTATAAGGTCAAGGAAGCAAGACTGGTTGTCAGGCCAAATGGCTTACGTTTTTCTAAAACATTATTGTTAAGTATTCACATACAGCATTAAGCAAAAAGCACAAAAGTCTAATCCTGTTTAGTAGTTGTAATAAAATGTCACAGTTGTGCATATATGTCATTAATAATCTGTTTGCAAGTAAATACTACGAGTACAGTCAGTACATGGGCTATAGTATGCAGGTCCCTTTACAAAAAGGGAAGGTACAAATAACTACTAGTAACAGTAAACGTCTTTTCAAAAAAGCAATTCCTATTACAACTTTGACAGTATAGGCAACAGCAAAATAAATAAGCAAATGTGTAAGAGCAAAGTGTCACAGTCTGCGTAACAGCCAAAGGGCAAGCATACATTCAATTCTCACAGCATAAAGCAAATAAATAATACTGCAATAAAATAATGTATACTACAGGGGGGAGGGCATAGTTTCAATTTTACACTAACTGTGTAAACAGTACTGCAAAAGGTATGTAATTAGTAGGCTTCAGTTTAATGCTAGGTTTAAAAACTAGACTGAGTGTACATTACAGCCATGTATTACAAATGCAGAAACAATCTGTACAAGCAAGTATATTGTGCATAATATATAAGTAAATGGTTTATTTATGTAAATAGATAATTTTGCATTCAAGTGTTGTATGTATAGTAATAAGTCAAAGCTTGACATTTGTGATGTGTTTTTTTTTTTCAAAAAACAAGACTGCAATGCCTTTGCAATAAAATTCTCATGCATTGTCAATAAATTCCAAAATAAAACATCACTGTATATTCATATTCAGATTCATCCAGTTCTAATAGTAATGGTTGTCATCATTGTGTTGACAATATTAAACTGTGTTAACTTGCTGTATTAAAAGGAAATCTAAAGGTTTTGTTTCCCAATGTGTTTCTAATTAATAGATATATAACTTGTCTATAGACAGTTTTGTATTTAAAATGAAACAGAGGGAATGTATACAGTGGTAAATATGTTTAAATATGTATAAATGCATGTGCACATCTATTTGCTAATTAGATGCATATACACATCTGTTGCTATAGTATATGTAAAAATAATATAGTTAGCTAAATACATGTATTTCTGTTTGGTAGCACAAATATATTCTGGTACAGCTTGAGACAAGCTGAATGTTCAGTGTCTGCAACATGCTTCAAGGACTATAGACAAAAATGCAGCTGCGAGACAAGGCAGCATTCAACACAGACATCTGCATTTCATTTGCATCATTCTGAACATCAAAACAGAGAGAATTACAATATTTCACGAATAAAACTTAGTAAAAAAATGCTACACAAAATAGAACACAAAACAATTTCAGTTCTAAAAAGCATACAGCATGTACATGTAAAAAATAACATTTAACACAAATATAACAGAATGGTTAGCTAAACAAGGTCAGGCATACATAAAAGTAGAGAAGCAATCAAAGACTGACATAAACATTTCAGTAAATAGCTCTATTTCTCTTAAATGTACATTACCCCCTGAAAATGTAACAGTTCTGACAAGGGAAGACATCATGCAAAAATGTCACAGTGTGTAGAGAATAACACAAAAATAAAAATAAACTCAACAGAGGAAGAAAAGGGTATGATTTCTACCAATACTCTATTTGTATAATCAACACAGTAATACAAGAAAAAGGACCATGGGTTAAAATACTTACCATTCTGGGTAACAAACTAGCACTTCATACAGATCAAGCGGTAAAAGTACCATCCTCTTGTACCATGATAGAATAACAATACCAAAAGACAATATTGCACTTCAATATTACATTTCCAAGTTTAAAAGATACCAAATGAAGATTTAAAAGAGCTTGGTATAAAAACTAGTAAAACAAGATATCTCACAGATTATACATTTACAAACACAAGGAAATCCTACTATTTAGTAAGTAATTACAAGTATCTTTGATAGACAGATTACAATTTAGTATAAATGGACAATATTGCCTTCAAATTTCAAAATGTTTGTTGAAGTGGCAACACAGTTTGTATGTGTGGTTTCAAATAACCCAGTGTTAATAGTAAAATACTAAAACAGAAGTGTACACTGCCCATAATTGGTGGGACATATTTAAAGAATGGTCATCATTTGGGACCAAATTGCTAAATTGGTTAATACATCCTGTGTTAATAGTTTTAAAAGTCATAATAATAATGACAGCTTAAAATTGTTTTATATGCTGCAGGTTACAAAGAGTTGCAATAACTCAACAAGTTATGATTGTAAATATAAGTGCTGTAAATAGCAATGCTAATGAAACAAATGCAGTCTTTTCTTTAAGTGAAGTTTAGTCCATTCCTCAGACAAATAAAAAAAAATGGGAAACTGAAAGAATACTCTGTTCTGTGTAGTATATAGTGTCTTTTCAAACTACTGCTATCATGATTATTAGCTTGAATAAAAGCTGCAAGAATAATATGAAATATAAAGGGTTAATTTAGAAATAGTGTAAAATGCTGAAAAATAAGAAGTAGTAAATGTGCTGGCATAGCATGTAAGATTTTGGCATCCATGTGAAGGAGTATGTTATTGAGAAACAAAGTCTGTAATAACTACATAGATGGCAGCTGCAGGGACATCCATGAAGTAAAGAAACGTAACATCAAGTTTCAGATGGTGCTGGAGCACCATGTTTCAGATAATGCAAGACTGTTTCCATGGATCATCAAACTACAAAGAACCAAGGACAAAGGAACAAAGGAAAACTATTATACAAAGAAAGAACTGCATTACATCAGACTTTGAGAAAAGTGCCAGACCATTCTCGTATAAATGTAACTATGCATAAGCAAACTTTGGGAATTTGCTATAGAGAGCTGACAGCATATGTGTTGTGTATTTGTAGAAACAAAAGTCAAAAATTAACAGAAATGTCGTACTAACTAAAGCAGTTTACTGAAGCAGTTTGCCTCCGTGTATTTATTGTACTTAGTACAACCCAGTATCTAAAAGTAGCTGTTCATACTAAGAGTTAATTTACTGTGATGTGTATGCATGTAAATGCAACTAACAGAAAGATATGCATAGAATTCACAGAATTCTTCAGGTATCTCTATCTGTCTCTCTCCAGGTCCCCAGTAAGACTACCCACTGGCACAGCTGTAGGGTTAATTTCTCAGCCAAATGTCCAAACCAAGTCCTCCAGCACCCTCTCTGTAAAGCCAGTGCTTCGTGTCCCTGCTCCAAGTAGCTCTCACACACAAACACACACACAGCTAGGAAAGGCTGGCACAGATTGGTCTACCAACTTTGTCCTGACTATAAGGTAGATTCATTGCCAACAGTCAGTTACTATAAGGCTCTTAAAAGGGTATCCAATTATACTCAGTAAAGTTAATATTAATACAAATGATAATGTTGACCTAACAGCAAGGCTTTCAGGAGTGGCCAGAGTTATCACTAAATATATGCAAATGCTCTCAAAACTTACATTTTTTCTAAAAGGACAACCACAATGAGAAGTTTAAATATATTTAATAATAAAAGAACACGAAAACACTAAATATCTATTTACAGTAAACACCAAAGTTACAGTCACAGGGAATATTAAAAATAAAACTGATGGAAAGTTTCACACACTTACAGAAAAAACAGTATTTAGCTAGTCTCACTGTCCAGTCTTGATTGACAAAACTAATTTCTTTTCCTGCTTATTGAATAGAGCAAGGCAAGATGGGCGAGTGGTCCTTGTTGTAAGATCCAAGACAGAATACAGAATGCTTCTGAGACTTCAACCTCCTCTAATATTAAAACATTATTTCTGTACCGAATAACATCACGTACGTCTGGTCATCTGACTGTATTTGCCATACTATCACCAGCCCTAGAAGCTGCCAGGAATTTACCACATACATGTCAATAATACACACACAAAGAGTATTGCTGGGCTGAGCTGCAGCTGCTGGAAGTCATAAGACCATAAAACCATTCCACTCTACATACAGGAGCTACAACCTATTCTCTGTCACATATATTGCATCTCTGGCTCCATTCAAAACTGTGGGATAACATCTTTATGGCTTAACCCATAATGTAATTTAATTTCATGAATATTTTTCAAAGTCAGGTGGATTAACTTCTTCCCTTCCATTATATGCTGTTACAATGCATACATTTAATTCAGTTACAGTAATACATGTACATTTCTTTTCCTTCCGGCAGGGCACACTGTTGATAAATTTTAATACAAGCAATCCTCACAAATACATTTTTCATCATAAGCATCTGTACAAATCAGTTTGATATATAATTCTTTACAAAATTCCATCTGGCTGTGCTGGCCTAAGTTATACATCCACTGCCCTGCTTCTCCTGGCATGGCTGGCAGAACCTCCTATCATCACACATAAAAAAAAAAAAAAAAACTGAGAAAATAGTAATAATCCATGGTCTACATTAAAATACCAAAACCTCACTTACTCGAATACCTAAACGCTGACAAATAAATAGTGAACTGCAAAAACACAGAACGTCCTGAAGCGTGAAATTCAAACTATCGAATTGCCATAGTTGGCCAACCCCACTGCCCGCTACGTACTACCTACCCAAACAAAATAAATAATCCACACTTCCCCATATCCCATATCCTAATCAAACATTCCCTACACACAAATGTATCTAACTGTAAACAAACAACACCCAACTACTGGAAAAGTATAATTTACATATACATTCAGCTACACAACTATATTACTATAAATACACTTAACATAACCCTTCTTCTATCCCTGAAGTAAAGGTTGCATGTATTATTATGTATGCACTTACCTTAACCCGCACCCTAACCCTAAGGTCCATAACTATTGCACATTTACGTTAGGGAGCTATACCAGATAAGGGCCATTTTGAATTTTGCGCTTCAGGACGTTCGGTGTTTTCGCAGTTCGCTATTTATGTGTCGGCATTTAGGATTTGCGTAAGTGAGATTTCGCTATTTTAATATAGACCCATAATCCAGAATGCAGAATTCACGAGAAACACACTTTTTAAAACACCTTTAAACTTTATTCCATAAGCGCTTTCTGCTAGAAAATACCAGCCTTCTTCAAATATTCAAAAACTATATAAATGTTTTTAAAAATGCATTGTTAAAAGTATTTTATTTTAATATGTTGTTGCTTTAAAATGCTATGTCTTTAAGACTTAAGTGGTTGGGTTGGGCTATAAAAGAGTTTGTCATATGATTTTTTGAATGTCTGAAGAAGGCTGGTATTTTCTAGCCAAAAGCGCTTATGGAATAAAGTTTTAAAGGTGTTTTAAAAAGTGTGTTTCTTGCAAATTCTGCCTTCTGGATTATTACTGTTTTCTCTATCATCACACATACCATGGCTTTAAAGACAGGGTTTCACCAGGTGACATTTTGGAAGTCTTAATTGAATACATTGTCATGGCAAATGAACTTTTAATTGTTTTAAGGAAATTATTGATTACTTGATGAGATGTTCATTTCACTTTTGCTAATAACAGCTACTCATTTTTTTTGTTCTTTCATCTAGAGAAAGCACTGTTGAATGTACATATGAAATGTATGTTAAGTGACAGCATATTAGACTGCTGTTTTATTTTATGTCCCAAGTATAATTTTTGAACACAGCATTACTGAACTCCCAGTTTATCAAACAACATAGGTTCATAGATTAGTACTAAGCTAACTGCCCTTGTGAGCCATTTTAAGCCTAGCCAATTATCCCTTGTGAGACTCAAAATTATTCAAGATCATTATTTTATTATAATCCTATTCTTATTGAATGTACATAATCATTCTTATTTTTAATACTCTTTTTAACGTTTCAAACTATTGACTTTTTTCCAACCAATAACCTTACACTCATTACACTTTTATTTTTATGCCATTTTTAGTCCCCAAACATTTCTTTCTTCACCATCACTCTAGTGGCCATTGTGATAATGGTCCCACATATTCCATTTAAGGGTGTACATCTTGTTCTTTCCGGTATATTACATCTCCCTAAGTTGTCATTTAAAATACCTAACACATCTTCCAAGATCAGGTCTCACTCTTGATTTCCTTTATGGTTATCACTTTCTTGGCCATTAACATACGGCCTTCTTGTGTCCTGATATGCTAACTCCCCCACTCAAATTTGGCAATGTCACATCTTCAGTAACTTCCACTTGTTCACCCAGCACCTATCATAGGACATTTTGCAAAGTATCTTTAAACTCCTTCAGCTCTGCACACTCCCAGAGACATGTACACAGTTTCCTGTCTCACTGCCCACACACCTTCAGCAGTTACTTTGAACCTAAGGGAACATTTTTACAGTCTGCTTGGGATATAAACATTATCTATGTAAACATTTCCATGCAAATATCTTAATATCTCGTGATGTAGTCACATTTTCTAAAGCCCTGCATACTCCCCCTTTAATCATTTTTATTTTGTCTTCCCAGTCTTTTCTCCCAAATCTCCCTCAGTTTGCCTGACTTATTTTTATCATCATCCTGTGTAATTCTGTATGCCCTACTTATTCACTTTTTATAGCCCTGTCTGTTCTCAGTTTGAACAAATATTCCATTGGGGTGACCACTCACCTGACTCGCTCTCTCTTTTTCTTTTTCTCTCTGTTTGCATGTATTCTGCTATTATTCTGCAATATTTGAGCGTGTCCCTATTATGTAATCCAAACATTTATTTTGATTCCTTCTATTAGCTTCATTTTCTCACTAGGTGATTTTTTTTCTCAGTACCCTATTTCATTTACGTATTTATTGTTTGTTAACCGATTAGGTGGTTTGGTACAAGACCTTCTTCAGCCATGTCCCAGGTCATATAGGTAAGTACTAGGCTATCTGTCCTTGTTGACCATTTTAAGCCTAGCCAATCCCCCTTCCAAAGCTGATAATCAAACCCTGTATCTTGCATCTGTGAAATAAACACCTTAACCATTATACCAACTCATCATTTCTACCAACTCCCATCACATGCTTGAACTTTGAATTCTATAGGCATGTTTTGGCATGTTTTTTCTTCTTCTTTATTGTCTGTTTCTTTTCCCTATCCTTATAGGTTCATAAGTAAACAATAAGCTAGCTGCCCCTGAAGATCATTTAAGCCTAGACAAATTCTCTTCAAAGGTGAGAATCAAATCCTGTACCTTGTGTTTATGAAGTAAATACTACCTTAACTATTATGCCAACCAAAAACATTGCAACAGTGAAAGAAAGCATAATCACAAACGTACACAGAAAGAGTATTGGTGAGATAATGCAGACAATAGAAACACATCTTTACGAAACATGTAGAGCATGTGATATGTTTAAAAATTACATATACAAAAGAGTGCCGTTAACTGTAAATGTTTACATAACAGTAAAATGTAAGTAAATAATGATTTAATGAAGCAAAACTTCCTCCAGTTACTTCAGACTGTTTCTTGCCTACTATGTATCCCTTTATTTGAGTACTCTATCAACAAAACCTGTGTATTCCATCCTCCTGCTTGCTTATTTTTCAGTATACTTTATGCCATTTTATATACTTAATGTTTTACCTAGTTGTTTCTGTTCTATCCAAACACCTGCTTTCAGTAATACAATATTTTGCTGTCTGTGGTATTTTCTGCTTGCCTCATCATCATATCTTTCCAGTTTATATCCCTGTATTGTAGAATATAGTAGCCTTAACTGCATAAGCTTAAAGTACCCCTTTAAATCAGGCAACCCCATACCCTTGTGCTCCATCACTAGGATCATCTTATCCCAATTAGCCCTAGGTCTGTTTCCTTCCCAAATAAATTCTTCGGATCGTTATCTGTTTCTTGCCTCAATTTATTATCCAGTTAAGGGGACTAAAAACATTTACCCTGCATGCATCTTACTATCCATGTCCATAACCAAGAACTTCCACTCCCTTACCTTTTGAATTGCTTTCTGTTTAAATTCCGCACACATCTCCTTAGGTTTATAGGTTCATGGGTAGGTACTAGGCTATCTGCCGGAAGGCATTTATAAGCCGAGACAGAATGTGTTGGCTTTCGCCACCCCCTTAGATTAGTTCCTTGTGCCTCTGTCCAGCAGAGCCACTGAAGTGACCCAGGGTAAACTTTCTGTTTCCCATCCACTGGTCAAGGTTTCTTTTGAAGAGTGTTAGCGAGGAGCTCTGCCTAATGTAAATTGGAATCTTGTTCCAGACCATGGGAAGTCTCTGGGACAGAAATCTATCCCTCCAACATGTCCTATTTATTGTTGTGGTGAGGTTTAGATCCCTAGAGCGTGTGGCTTGAGGGGATAAGGTTTTCTTTAGGTGGAGCATGTCCATCAATTCTGGGTTGGACATGGCCTTGTATGTCAGGCAGAGATCACCTCTGAGTAGGCGTTATGCAACCGAGTACAGCTGGAGTTTCTTCAGTTGAGCTGCATAGGGCATCTGTTTGAGGCCAGTGATCCTCTTGGTGAGGTACTTCTGTGGTCTTTCCAGCTGCTGCAGGTGTCTTGTAAGGTAATCCCAAATGGGGCGTTGTACTGTATGATGGGTCTGCTGAGTAATGAGTCGAGGGGCACAATGACCTCTTTTGATCTGGATGCAAACCCTTTTGTGATTAGTTGGGCTACGTAGAAGGATTTTCTAACCACTTTGGCAATGTGATTATCAAAGGTGAGATTACTATCTACTTGGGTGCCCAGATCCCTTATTATGTCTTCCGTATTTAGGGGACTACCACGTATGTGGTAGTTTGTGGGTACTTTGTTTTTTCCAAAGGGGATGACTATGCACTTTTTGGCATTTAGCTTGAGGCCATGATTTGACACAAGGTATCCGTCTCATTGAGATCCTTTTGGAGGATGTCTGTGTCAGCCAGAGAGTCGGTTATAGCCCCTAGTTTGCAGTCGTCTGCGAACTTGGTCAGCCATATTCCTCCTGTGCTTGCCTGTACCTCTGAGAAGTATATGATGAACAGGAGGGGTCCTAGGACTGAGCCCTGGAGAACGCCACTTGTAACCGGTTTAGAGTCGGACCTAGCTTAAGCAGCTCTCACCATGTGGGTTCTGTCCATGAGCCAGTTGGCAACCCATCTTGTGACGTAGGGGTTTATGTTTAGGCTGGTGAGCTTGTCTATAATGCCAGAATGGGTAATGGTGTCAAAGGCCTTAGCGAGGTCTAGGTAGTCTAGGTGTACCACCTTTCCCTCGTCTATAGCCTTGGTAACTGTCTCAAAGAAGTCCACCAGGTTTAGGAGGCATGATCTGCCCTTAACAAAGCCGAACTGGGTAGGGTTTAGTGTTTGGAGGTTCCCAATGTCTCTGTTAATGAGTTCCATGATGATGCGCTCCATAGCCTTGCAGACCAAGCTAGTCAGGCTTATAGGGCAATAGTTCCTGGAGTATTGTGGCTCCACCTTTGTGGAGTGGAATAACTGTTGCTGTGCGCCACTCTATGGGTACATAGCCTGTGGAGAGGCTGAGTTTGAACAGTGTGTTTAGGTGAGGGGTTAGGTCGTCTTTGAGTTCATGTAGGACGCAGCCTGAGACACAGTCCGGTCCCATTGATGCTGTGTTTTTAGCTTTGGAGAGGACTGTTTTAACCTGAGTGTCTGTGATTTCAGGGATGCTACATTCTTCTGGTATGGTTATGGGCCCTTTTGAGGTTGAGAAGGGGGTGACGTTTGCGCTGAACCTGTCTGCCAGGATGTTGGCGATATCGGTCGGTTCAGTGTATTTTGTGCCATTCTGCACTAACTCCGAGCAGATCTGAGCATTGCCACTTAGATTCTTGACATAGTTAAAGAATGCCTTGTGGTTATCATTGGTGTCCTTGGCAATTTTTCTTTCAAAGCTCCCCTTGGATGATTTTATGAGGGATCGTAGTTTCTTGCTGATACTGATAAGGGATGTCTTCCCTTCTTGGAATTTTACTCTTTTCTGTACTAGTTTCCTCCTTCTATTGTATAGCTTGTTTATGGCAGGTGTCCACCAGACTGGTTTCCTTTTCTTGGAGGAGTGAGTCTTAGGTTTGCTTGGGATGGCACGATCCATGCATTCTTGTAGGTGCCCGTAGAATGCATTAGTAAAGGATTTTACAGCTTGGACAGCATTATCCTTCAGCATGGGGGCTTTGAAACTTTCCACCTCGGTCTTAAGTAACGTGAAGTTTGCTTTTGAAAAGTTTTTCACAGTGGTTTCCTTGTCCAGGGGTGGGGGCGGAATGTGGCTATCCATTGATTTGTTTATGGTCAGATCTAACCAGCGAAGGGTTGACCAGTGTGGAACACCGGTCGCCCATGTTGGTGATGACCAGATCCAATATGTTGTCACCTCTGGTGGGAGTGTTGACCAGTTGAACCAGGGCATTTGAGTTTATAAATTCTAGGAAATGTTGGGCAAGGGAGTTAGTGCTTGAGTAGTTCTCCCAGTTAATGTTTGGGTAATTGAAATCACCCAATATTAGGGTGTTTGGTAGGACCTTTGTTTCCCAGTGTTTCCAGAAATGCAAAATGGGGGTCCTGGGATATGGTGGGTGATCTGTAGCAAGCTATAATTTGAATTGCAGTTTTGCCCGTTGTTAGTTGCACGTGGATGATCTCTGAAGCATCGTGCTGTGCCACTAACCTGGAGGTGTGGGTATCCTTGACGAATATGGATACATCCCTGCCTTTTGTATTTTGGTTTTGTTCTGTGGCTGAAATGTACGGTATGAGTTGTAGCCTGGTAGTGCTGGGGTGCTCTCTGGAGCCTTAAACCAGGTTTCTGTTACTGCACATATATCGATTTTCTCCATACTGAGGAGTGCCTCGAGTGCATGCATTTTGAGGTTTAGACTTCTGGCATTGAGTAGCATTACCCTCAGTTTTTTGTTACTTGTGCTATTTATGGCAGTGGGTTTGTCTTGTGAGCCTTGGTGGCAAGAGCCATGGCCAGTATTCGAAAGCCTAAGGATGGCAGGTGCAAGGCGTCCCTAGCGAAGCAGCGTGGCTTGTCGAGCAGGTCATCCCAGGCGGACAGACACTGGATCCCCTTTGAATGACACCAGAAACTTAGCCAGTTGTTGAAATTGATCATTTTTTCTTTATACCGTGGTATCATTCTTGGTGAGGGCAGGATGCTACTCAGGGTCAGGGTCATACCGGACTGGGCTACGTGATCAGAGAGCTCTTCCATGTCTCTTTTCATGTAGCCCAAGGAGGTATGGCTCAGGTCATTCACACTAACATGGACAATGACAGAGTCATATTTGTACTTGTTCTGGAGTGACCTGAGTGCTTGTGTTATGTGGCGGACCCTGGCACCCGACAGACAGCTAACAGTAACCTTCTCTTTATTCAGCCTTGTGAGTGGGACATCAGTGTGCCTGACTACAGAGTCACCTATTACTAGTATGTTGGGTATGTTATTTTGCCTTAAGGGCTGTGGTTGCATGGCACACTGGTTTTGTGAAGTATGTGTTTCATGGTTTGTGTTGGGGGTGGAAGTTGCTTGGATGTTTGCTTTGGAGGTCTCTGTTGGTTTTGCAGATTTTTATTTACAGCCTCCGAGTATGTTTTCATGTACTTATGTGTGTTTTTTGCCAGTGCTGGTTTAATGGGTCTATGTGATACTGATGGTGTGATGCAAGTATTTCCCTTCTCCTCTTGACTGTCTGATCCAGTCTTGGGTTGAGAAAGCTTAGCCTCCAGACTGGCTGTATAATTGCTGTATAATTGCATCTCTCGCATTTGTTAGTGTTTGGTGATAGGAGGAGAAAGTTGTCTGTGTACATGAGGCAGTTGTAGCATTGCCTCAAAATGCCCAGATTGACCAGTTGGACTGGAGAGTACACTTGAAACTGCCCTTTGGACATGCCTGGATAGGTACAGTGAACTGTTTTACTTAATGGCTGGTAAGGTCGAATAGAGAGCCTTGTCCTTCTGTACAGTACAGGAGGGTCTAATGCTAAGGTTTATAAGTGCTAGCTACAAGTTTTGAGCAAGTGCAGGGCTGAGAAATGAATGGCTTGAGTGCTTAAGTTGAAAGTTTGTATAGTTTCAAGAGAAAAATTGAAGAGGAGACTTTGTGGAGCCGGGAATAGTTTTACCTTAGCTAACCGGAGCTGCCCGGCTCACAAAACCGGGCAACTGCGGTATTTATAGCAGGAAATGAAAGAGATAGAAATTAGCCCAAAATGGCCAATAAACTACTACTTTCTGGGCTGAAACCACTCCTCCAGGGACAGATAAGATGCTCAAAGCTCCCCTCTCTCACAGGTGAACAGAGAAACTTCCTTCTATCCAAGTTAAGGTATGGGCAAACACAGAGATTTGTAACATAGCCCTGAATTCAGCACTAACCTGAAAACTGGACTATACTAGCTTAGAAAGGTGGGGAACAAGTGTGTGTGTATATATATATATATATATATATACATATATATATATATATATATATATTTTTTTTTTTTTGAAAATAAAGCAGATACACTCAAAAAACACTTTAAATGCACAGAAAAGAATACTTATTGTTATATATTACAGATGAGAGTTGTAGTCAATGCCCCTAGTAATAAAGTAGGAAGAAACAGAAATACAGTAAAAGCAGATGAATAAAGTGCAAATGTATATATATATATATAATATATATATATGTAAGTAAATATCAAACAAATAATGCTATATATATATATATATATATAAGTGAATATATTGTTAATGTATATATATATATATATATATATATATATATATATATATATACATATATATATATATATATATATATATATATATATATATATATATATACATATATATATATATATATATATATATATATATATATATATATGTATATATATATATATATATATATATATATATATATATATATAAAACAATAAAAAATGAACAAACTGTTAAACAAGTTACCAAATTAACCAGAAAAAAGCTCAAAACTGAGCCCTGTTCCAGCAGTCTTCAATCAGACAAGTTCTAACTGCACACTCCTGCTATTAGGGTGCAGGGGAACCTTCTCCAAAAAAGATGGCCTGGATCAGTGCTCAAGGTATACAAACAAAGCTAGATTCAGCAGGCCTGAATCAGGTCTATGCTACAGCAACAAGGCACACTAATTTCAGAAAGAAACTGGTCAAATAAGCAGACACAATAAGCCTGTGACCAGAAATTCCCAGCCCAGAAGGGCAGAATCCAGCCTCTCCTCCCACAAGAGTGCAGACCACAAACCCTCTTAATTTAGAATAACTGTCCTGAAGCCCAAGTGCTTAAGCCCAAACTAATGTTGTTGTTGTTTGTCTTTCGGCTTTGGGTCGCCACAGCAGAACTCCGGTCCACTAATGATTGGCAGTAGATTTTTACGAAACACTGAGGTGCCAGCTCGACGCCCAACCTTCAACGAAGGCACATCCATTTACGCATGCATGTCTTTCGAATGCTACACAACTGCGGAGAGGACATGAAGACTCCACACAGAAGGCACTCCCAAGCCCAGCCGGGAATCGAACGGAAGAACCTCTTGCTGTGAGGTAACAACGAATACACTTTTAAAATAGCAGACTTGGCCTTCAATCAGCAATTCCCAGCTTAGAAGGATGTAAGCTACCTGTCCTGCTACAACAGTGCAGACCACAAATCTTCTTAATGTAAAACAGCCTGTATGAAGCCCAAGTGCTTAAACCAAAAGACTTAGAATAACAGTTACAATTTAATCAGGCTACTACCAAGCAGTAATAAATGCAGCAGAATAAATAAAATTGAGTACTTTTAAGAAAAGCAAAATAAAGTAGGAGGAAACACAAATACAGTAAAAGCAGATGAATAAAGTGTATTTTTAAGTGCAAGGAGAGAGGAAGGAAGAACCTAAGTGGGTGAACACTAGACCTCACTGTACTCTGTTAAGTGAGCAAATGAGTTGGACCCAGGAGGAGTGTTCTAATACAGACTTACAGGAGGGGCGGGCAATTCCAGAGCCATCAACACTAATACCAACAAAGGAGCAGGGAGGGCGGGTGGAGAACTAACTGCAGAAAGACACACAGCACAGTGTTTAATGAAATACTCAACAGAAACAATAAAAATACAGTACTTTTAAAACTGCAAGTTTGTACTTAACAAAATACTAAAATACACTACTGCAAGTTTCACGTAACTTCAGCTTCTAATGCAGATGTTTTGTAGCCATGCAAGTCCCTCTGAAGTTGAGCATAAAATGATTTCTCAAACTTTGTGTGTAGCTCTTAAAGTACAGATGAATCCCTCTAGGCTATTAAATATCAGATAACAAAGAAGTGATAACACCACCCCTTCTTATAGCAGAGACACACACAGCACACTGTTCAATGAAACACTCAATTGGGAAACAGAAAAAATGAAAATACAGTACTTTTAAAACTGCAAGATTGTAATTAACAGAAGACTAAAATACACTACTGCAAGTTTCACTCAACTTCCGCTTCTACTGCAGATGTTTTTAGCCATGCAAATCTCTCAGAAGTTGAGCATAAAATGATTTCTCAAACATTGTGGCTAGCACTTAAAGTACAGAGGAATCCCTCTAGGATATTAAATATCAGATAACAAAGAAGTGATAACACCACCCCCTCTTATAGCAGAGACACACACAGCACACTGTTCAGTGAAACACTCAGTTAAGAAACAGAAAAAATGAAAATACAGTACTTTTAAAACTGCAAGTTTGTACTTAACAGAAGACTAAAATATACTACTGCAAGTTTCACTTAACTTCAGCTTCTAATGCAGATGTTTGTAGCCAAGCAAGTCTCTCAGATGTTGAGCATAAAAAATGTAGGTACTGAAAAGTCTTTCTAAACCATATTCCCACGTACTTCATTTTTGTGCCCCCAAAGGTATGGCAATTGCTGCAATAATTTATCCAAGATATGGATTTTAGTTTATCTACATTTATTTTATAATCCAAAAGCATTTGGTGCTGTGCCAAAATATCCCACAACCCATGGACATCTTGTTCTGGAGTTGTCAGATTTGTTTTTTGCAAAAAATGCTATTCTTTCATGTCTCCTCTTCCACTCGTACCCTTGGATGTTTGCACCTCTTATTTTTTTATTGCTAATGACTGTCAATATATTGTAGACAAAATGGTGAAAGATGACATCTCTGGCTCGTTCCTCCAAAACAAAGTCAGTTTTTCAGAAAAAAATCCCCATCCATACTTTTACCTTCACTTCTGACCCTGCATATAGCTTCAAATGCAAATTCAGACATTGCACTACTCATAAATTCCCAGCATACCTTATCATATGCTCTTTTTGCATTTAGGCTTACCAGTAGCAATAGTAATTTTATGTCCTCTGCATTCTTCTGAATCATCTAAGTGTTATTAATGTTGTCAAATGTCTGTCTCCCTACTACAAATCTACACTGATCTAGGTCTTGGCAACAATCTTGCTAACCTTAATATAGAGATAAGTATTTTCTAGCACGATTAAGTATTGGAATTAATCTATATGAAGCAAGATCTTTCTCCTCCATAGGTTAAACCATTGCCACTGCTGTCTTCCAGGTTGCAGGTGCCTCCCCCACTTCAAGATACTGTTACATAATTTCTTCCATATCTTTATTAAAGTATATCCCACAGCTTCTAGAGTATACCATCTGACCCTGGTGACTTTACTGTATTTTTTCCTCCTCACTATTTACAGTTAACTGTTAATTTTATATTTCTGCCTTCTTTGACAAGCTCAGTTTTTCCATGAAATTCTCAAAAAAAAAATCCTGTTCTGGTTACCCCATTTATCTGCTTTTGTAAATACTCATGAAGTACTCATTCATTTACTTAATTCCTTCAGGGTATTTTATTAATTTCTTGGAGATGGACCTCATAGCTTTACTACTTATAGGTTCATTGTCGGTTACTAGGCTAACAACCCCAAAGGGCCTTTTTAGGCCTAGCCATGCTGTACCCAAATATATATGACAGGTTTTGATACCACTCAATTTACTGGGGGGTGTAGCTTGGGCATGGGTGATCCAGCATTTACTATTCTCACTACCTTCAGCTGCCTTAACCTCTGTGCTGAAAGTTTTTTTTTTTGCTGTAAGGTTATTGAGTGCCGTGCTCACGTATACTGTTCAGTTATATTGTCATAGAATAACTGCCTGAATGCCATGCTCACACATATTGTTCAGATATATTGTCATAGAATAATTACTTTATAGAATCTGTTTCCAAACTAGCTGCCACCTTTCCACAAATCAGTCACAATAACAACCCAAAAACTCATTTTTCTGCTCCAAATTCCCCTCTCCAGCCCTTTACTCTCTCCCTTGTTCCAACTTCCACCATAACTAAGTTATTACTAAAACTCAAACCCGGTAGTTCTGCCTCAGATAACCTACCACCTGAGTTTCTGCAAATGTCAGGCAGATCTGTCAGCTACCCCACAGTATTCTCATAAACAGATCTATCGAAGAATCCTATGTACCTCCCATCTGGAAAAAGACTTATGTCATTCCCCTACATAAAGGCGGCAACAATAACGAAATCTCTAATTTCTGCCCAATTGCCATGCTATCTCCCAGCTCTAAAATATTGGAAAAATGCATTCAACCTCAGTTTATGAACTATCTACTCCAAAACCAACTCCTCTCCACCACTCAGCATGGCTTTCGACCTGGATGCAGCACTTTGACTGCCCTCCTCTCTCTTCTGAACACTGTCAACCACCATCGCAATGATGGCCAACTTGTTTTTGCTGCACTTTTCCTCGATCTCTCTAAGGCCTTTGAAACCATTTCCCATTCTCTCCTCTTTTCTAAGCTCTCACACCTAGGCATGTCCACTTCCTCTCTTAACTGGTTCTCCAACTATCTTAGAAACAGACAACAATCCACCAAGTGGCTACATTCCCTTTCACCTTTTTCTCGCTACTACCACTGGAGTTCCCCAAGGATCAATCCTGGGACTCCTTCTTTTCAGTATCTTCATTAATTACTTTCACTCCGCTGTCACTCATGGATCCATAATACAATACGCCGACAATTCTAATATTATCTGCTCTGGCACCTCAGAAACAGAACTTCTGGCCACGATCCAAAATGCCTTTTTCACTACCGAATCTTGGATGACCAATAACTACCTTGCCCTTAACCCCAACAAAACCAAACTCTTAATCTGTACACCTAAAAAAAACACCATCCTTAACAAATCAAACTTTACCATCTGCTCGTCCAGTAAAACAACCATAGAGGTAGTCCCCCACACCAAACTATTTGATGTTACTATAGATGTTAACTTAACATTCGAACAACATGTCTACAACAACATCAAAAAAACACACCAAAAACTTTCTCCATAGACATAAACACTTCTTAAATTTCTCTACCAGAAAAATACTTGCCTAAACTTTCCTCCTAGCCTCTCTTCTGTATGGCACCCCCATTCTTACAAGCATTCAGTCCTGCTTAAAAACTAAGATGGAGTCCTGCTACAAAAAAATTTCTAAGTTTGTGACACGTTCAAAACACTCTTCCCATCACTGTCATTCTTTACAATCCCTGAAGTGGCTTGAACTACCACAACATCTTACACACATACAACTATCTTCTTCTTCTTCTTTCGGCTTTTCCCGGTTAGGGGTCACCACAGTGGATCACCTGTCCGCTCATGATTGGCAGTGGAGTTTTACAGTGTCAAGTTGCCAGCCCGGCGCCCAACCTTCCACAGAAGGCACACACACGCACTCATACCTAGGGCCAGTTTAGCATGTCCAATCCACCTGCAGCATGTCTTTGGGATGTGGGAGGAAACCGGAGCACGCGGAGGAAACCCACGCGACCACAGGGAGGACATCCAGACTCCGCACAGAAGACACCCCAGCAGAGGATTGAACTGGAGAACCTCTTGCTGTGAGGTGACAATGCTAACCACTGCACCACCGTGGCCGCCCACACACATACAACTATCTACAGAGCAAAAAATCATGTATAAACCATTCAAGTGCCCATCCCTCACCTCCCTTGTAACTCTCTATCAACCAATCAACCAAATAGGCATCTCAAATCTGAAAACCAATCTCTTCTCCAAGTAAATAGACCAAAACTCCCTGCAGGTCAGTATCTCTGTTCTTTCACTGTTGCCAAACTCTGGAATGCTCTTCCACCTTCTCTTAGGACCATTAAAAATCCCCCATATTCATAAAGACCATACATCAATATCTCTGCCCTTGTACCATCCCCAATTCCTCTATAACCTGATTTCCTATTTGACCCTCTCTAAACCTATACTTCTCACTGCCTCCCTCTCAGTGTCACCCTTGGCATATTTTCTTTTTCCCTACTTGCATCACAAGACGTATGCACAATAGTGTAGTTATCCATGCTTGATGTTCTTCGTGTTTCACTGTTGCAGTCATCACACTTGCGTTATCTACCTGCAGGTAGCCCTCAATCGGCCTGAATACCAGAGTCTTGGGATTTCTGCATCAGATGCTGTCGCTTCTTCCATGACGTCAGGTCATCTGGGGTATAAAACATGCAGCCGATGCCATTACATCAGCTTTTTTTGCAGATGGAGCCTGAAACAGAACAGTTCACTAGTGCCGGTTGGCCACCTCCTGAAATTTTCGTTTTTCGAGTTTTAGACCTGAAGTCTTCTAAAAGATAAGTACCCCATTGGGGATCTTTTTTTCTTGCTCTAACCAATGTCAGTATCCCAGGATACAGATTCTACTTCCACTAACTGCTAACGCCAAGCGGCTGGCCAGACCTCTCCCCAAACCAGTGGGCAGAGGCCCAAAAGCAAGTACTTTCACTTCTCAGTATCAAGGCTGTTCAACCTGTCCCAGCAGAGCAAAGGGGACACGGTTTTTACTCCAGATTGTTTCTGGTACCCAAAAAAGAAAACTCTTGGTGCCCTATCCTGGATCTATGTATTCTCAACACCTTCCTGGTGGTTCCAAGTTTCAAAATGCTTACGCTCCAGCAGCTGTTTCCTATGCTAGCCAAGGACTCCTGGCTAGCCACCCTAGACTTAAAAGAAGCTTATCTGCACATCCCTATAAGGGAATCTTGCAGGAAATATCAACATTTCAGAGCAGGCTCTATGCACTACCAGTTCTCTGCACTTCCCTTTGGCTTATCAACTGCGCCCAGGGTATCCACAAAATGCCTAGCTCCAGCCATTGCATATTGCAGGCAGAGAAAAATTCAAAGATAGAACCAATAAACAGAACTGTTGGATGATGAATGAATTCAGCCAATAAAGTAAGGTTTGACAACAGTTTATTTACTGGAAATAACAAACTTTTGTTGGAATGTAAAGAATCTATTTGGCAAGTATATTTAGGAGCTGATCATGTTCCATGACTGAATGATTTAGTGAATATAAAATGTTTTTTACAAATTAAATGAATGTAAAAGTATTATTGTTATTATATATATATATATATATATATATATATATATATATATATATATATTCATATATATTTTTTTACATATATATTTTTTATTCATATATATTGTTTTTACATTATAACTTAGAAAATATATTTATTTAACATATTGCTTTTCATTACATTTACATTTTTTTACTTTAATGGATTTAATTAATGATTGACATCATAGATCATGTGATCATTGTTTTATTATATAAAGTGCTTTAGTGTCTGGGAGAGTTGTTTTCTGATGAAGTTCACGGTAAATAAAGTGAATGAAAGCACTAATTTTGGTGTTCCATACTTTATTGGCTGAATTAATTCATCTTCCAACAGTTCTGTTTATTGGTTCTATCTGTGAAGTTATTTTGTTTTTCGTTTTGTTGTTAGAGTAAAATTCAAATTTACCCATAATTGGATGATTGCCTGATTCAGGCGGACAGTCAGGAATTGCTACTTCAGCACCTGACATTTGTAAAGAGACTTCTAACTTCACTGGGGTATACCATCAACGAAAAGAAATCACATCTGTTACCCAGCCAAAAGATTGTATTCCTGGGAGCAGGCTTGAACACAACTTCCCAGATGGCATTCCTTACTCCAGAAAAACAGATTTATTTGACAAACTACTTCAATCTGCTGGCCACATAAACCCAGCTATCTGCAAGAAAAATACTGCAAGCCCTAGGGTTCATGGCCTCTTGCATTCTACTAATTCCATATGCAAGACTGCATATGAGGAAACTTCAATGGTACTTAAAAAGTCTCTGGTGTCAAGATTCTCAGGACCTGGAAACAATGATTCCTATCATTCCTTGCCTAAGGACAGAGTTCCTTTGGTGGGCAGAGGCCTGCTACCACAACAAGAGACTCCCTTTCACTCAACCCCTCGCCACCCAAACCTTAACAACAGACGCATCAGTCTATGCATGGGGGGGCTCACATGGCAGGAAAATGCATTCAAAGCAAATGGAGCCCAAAACAAATGCACCTGCATATCAATCAGAAAGAAATGTTAGATGTACAGAATGCACTGACAGCCTTCAAATACCGTATTCTTCCAGGGCAACTATTGATAAAGACAGACAACACCACAGTTACGTGGTACATAAACACGCAGGGGGGAACCCATTCCTACCCACTCTGCAGGTTAGCCATGGCTCTGTGGAACACAGTTTTGAGCAATCAAGTGCACCTGCAAGCTCAGTTCCTGCCAGGCAAACTAAATTCACCGGCAGACAACTTAAGCAGAAATCTAATGGACCCACACGAGTGGAAACTGGAACCCAAATCATTCAAGCTTCTGATCCACAGGTGGGGGGCACCAGAGATGGACCTCTTTGCTTCCCTACAGAACTATCAATTGAGCAAATATTGCACCAGATCTCCCCACAGCCAAGCATGGCAAGTGGATGCCCTGTCCTTTACATGGGCAAACCTCTCAGTCTATGCCTTTTCCCCTCTGCCCCTCCTCTCGAAGGTTCTACTAAAGATAAAACAGGAAAAGCCAAGGATACTTCTGATTGCACCAGACTGACCATGCCAGCACTGGTACCCACTTTTGCGCAGTCTGACAGTAGTGCCACCATGGCACCTGCCTCAGATCCCTTCCCTGCTGACCCAGTAGGAGGGCCAGATTTTGCATCATCAGCTGCAAACCCTGAACCTAGCAGCCTGGCTCATCCCCTGAACACTTCACCAGCAACCCTCAGTAAACAGGTGCTGGATGTCATCTTTGAGGCAAGGAGGCCTAGTACTAGGAAATCCTATTCAGAAAAGTGGAAAAGATACTGTTCTTGGAGCCAGTCTCAGGGAATGGACACAACCATGCCCAACTTGCCTCAAATCCTAAATTACCTAACAGAACTGCTCCACAAAGGCATATCCTTCTCTTCAGTTAAGATTCATGCCTCTGCCATCTCAGCTCATTGCAATACTGAACCACCCCTCTTCTCTTACCCTCTGGTCAAACAGTTCCTGAGAGGAGCAAAAAATTTAAGGCCCCCCCAAGAGAGCTCTCCCACTCCAGCCTGGGACCTTAACTTTGTAGTGGAGAAGCTCACGCTTCCTCACTTTGAACCTGCTGCTACAGCAGAGTTAAAATTCCTCTCTTGGAAAACAACGTTACTTCTAGCCATCACTTCAGCAAGAAGAGTGTCTGAATTGCAGTCCCTTATGGCCATGGAACCCTTCATTATCTTCCATGCGGACAGGGTTTCACTCAGGACTAACCCCTCATTTATGCTCAAGGTGGTATCCAGTGTGGCTTTAAACCAATCCATTCATATGCTAACCTTTTCCCCTAATCCTCAGAATAAAGGGGAAAGGATCCTGCACTCCCTGGACGTGCATAGGCAGCTTAGGTTCTACCTGGACAGGACTAAACGTTTCAGAAATTCTGACCAGCTGCTAGTCAGCTTTGCTTCAAGGGCAGAGGGCAAGGCCATTTCAAAACAAACTATTTCTAAATGGATAGCACACTGCATCCATTTCTGCTACAAACACCATGGAAAACCTACCCCACAGGGGATCAGAAGTCATTCCACTAGGGCTACCTTAACGTCTACAGCATTTCCCAGGGGAGTCCCTACCAGAGACATCCTGGAAGCTGCAACCTGGAGTCCTGTACACACCTCCAGCAAGCATTACCACTTACCTATCTTTTCTAAATCCAGAGCTGGATTTGCCACAGCAGTCTTACAAGGCCTGCTAGCCAGCCCTAATGCTTCTTGACTGCCTCCACCCTTCCTAAGCTTTGGGAGTCAACTCAAGTGTGAAGACTGCAACAGCGAAACACGAAGAACATAGTACAGTTGTGTACACTTACCATAAATGTAGATGTTAGAGTGTATTCACTGTTGCAGTCCTGGTTACCCTCCCTCCAGCCTCCTGACTTCTCTGTACTTTCTACCTATCCTTTTTTTTGGCCATATCTTATAACAATGGTATTTACTTTTTACTGGGGGTGTTCCACACCATGTAATTCTTTCCTATTTTGGTGGCTCCTGACATCTGGGCAAAAAAAAACTGATGTAATGGTGTCAGCTGCATGTTTTATACCCCTGACAACCTGACGTCATGGAAGAAGCGACAACAACCGACGCAGAAATACCAAGACTCTGGTATGCAGGTACATAACCCAAGTGTGATGACTGCAACAGTAAATACACTTGAACATCTACATTTATGGTAAGTGTACACAACTGTATTTTTTATGTACACTATATAAGCTATTCTCCTTAAGCTTTCCACCATAAATGTAATATAAACATACATTTGTATGGCTTATCTGTCCTCTCTGTTAAATCCTAACATATTATAGACCTGACCTTGAACCATACCTGATTTCATAACTTGTAACGGTAACAATTTTATAATGTTCCAATGAATGTTATGATAAATACTCTGTTTGTAACCTCTACACAATTTGTAAACTCTTGTTTAACATATTTATATTTTCTTGTATATTTGTTTTTTGATTTTTTTTGCATGATAAACAAATTTATATCATTTTATATAATTGTTTGGAGCTTTTCTCCCTGGGCCTCCACTGAAAATGGGTTCATTTCAGCCCAGTGGACTTTCCCGGTCAACAAATGCAAATAAGTAACTGCCTGAGTGCCATGCTCACACATATTGTTTAGATATATTGTCATAGAATAACTGCCTGAGTGCCACATTCATGCATGTTGTTCAGATAGATTGTCATAGAATAACTGAGTGCTGTGCTCCTGCATATTGTTCAGGTGTTAAGTGATACTCTTCCTTGGCACCCCTTCTTCATTAGTGAGGTTCTCAGAATTATCCTGCAGTACTTTAACCTTCATCAACCTTTCACAATATTTTTATTACCATTTTCACATATTTTTTCTTTCCCTTATTTCAAACAGGGTTCCAAAATTCCTTTTACTGCTTCCCAAACTCTAGCTGTCTCTACTGACCCATTTTCCATCTTTCCTGCTACTTCCTAAATCTTAGGTGCTACCCACTCCTTAAATGCCTACCTTTTCAATAAGTAGGGAAGTGCTAATATGCATCTCTTTTCCTATGATTTTGAGCCCTTACCCTAATGTTTATTGGTTCATGCTCAGATACTGTAGTTAGGTGTACCTCTATTTCTGTCATGTAAATGGGCATGCTTTTGCATCACATAGTATCTGTCCAATCTGGTCAGGTTCTTATACGTGTTTGAGAATAGTAAAAAAGTTCCACTAGGACTTCTAATGTTATTACTACTTCCATTCCAAATACCTTCATTTATTTTTGATGACTCTATCTTTTCTAGCAGTGGTCCCCCCTTTGGGCCCCATGATATGACCTCATTATTGCATAACATATTCCAGTCAGCCATCTCTAATTAGAATCCTAATCTGAAAATGTATCCTCTGACATTCTCCTCCATTCTAAAGTTGCAGTCTTAGTTGGGTCATGCATACCTACCAAAGTAATAATATTTCCAAACCACTAGCATCCTACTGCCATAGACCTTCCCAATTCATCCTTTTCTTCCTCCTTTATTTCCAAGGTTAGCATTAGAATTATCCTAGTCATAAAGATGAGTCTAAAATAAAGTACAGAAACTGATTGGTTCAGATCTAACTACTTGTTGTTTACCTTGATCTGAACGTTTTAAAGCAATAATAAAGTGTTTTAATGACATCATAAAACAAAAGGAAAATAATGAATGTGGTGTGTTCTCAGTAAAAACTGAAATGATCACCTAGATGTAAGATAAAGCAAATGCACTCGAAAAAAAAATTATGGAAACTTCACATTAAGTAAAAGATATGTCATACTGCTATAGACACAATGGGACACATGCTTTATGCATTTACAGTTATGATAATCGTTGTTACATGCAAGTATAGAAGTTACGTGAGACCAGGCATCATACTTGCATACATAGCTTGCTTGCTTACTTGGTTGCTTCCTATATAGAATTATTAAAATGGTATTTAACCTTTTTAGTAGTTATCTTAAACATAATGTAACTCTGTGGAAATATCTTCCATCTGTTTTGACAGGTTCTAGTGGTACCACTTCATGGAGGGTCCCAACAGTCAGACTCAAACAATTTTAAACACATCAGTCTAATCAGTATTCTATGCAAAGTCATAGAGAGGCCTACAGTGGAACTTATTTAAAATTATGCAGGGAACCTACTTCTTTAGTGTGTGTGTGTGTGTGTGTGTGTGTGTGTGTGTGTATATATATATATATATATATATATATATATATATATATATATATATATAATGTATATGTATATGATACAATATGAGTTTGCCAAAGACAGCTCATGTATTCTGAATTGCATGACATTCCTTGAAGATGTAACAGCAGTACTTGATAATGGTCTCACACTATAAACTGTGTTTGTTGATCTTGTTAAAAGGATTCATCACAATGCTGCATAAGGGACTAACTGGCAAATTAAATTTCAATCAGTGTGTACTTCAGGGGGTGAAACACTGCTTATAAAACAGGATGCAACATGACAGGGTGGAGAGTTGTATGTTCTTCTTGATGAGTTATGAGTGCTGGTACATTCAACCCACCAATTTGGAAACCATCAGCCCGATCAGTATACTTTGTAAGTCATGGAGAGGACCATATTTGAGAGTTACTTCTTTTAAATGCGAGGATTATGGGTTCACCAAGGGTAGATCTTACCTTGTGAATTTTGAAGAGTTAACAGCAACACTTACCTTGACCTTATTAAGACAGCATTCTACATAAGGGAATAGTTGACAGATTAAATGCATTGAATATCCATTTGTATATTTTTATGTCAAAGGATTCAGTAAGTTGTGTTGGAGTTGTTGCATGGCCAATTTAGTTAAGTTACTAGAGGTATACCACAGAAGTGTCTGCTGGAATCACTTATTCTATGATATAGAAGTGGGCAGTGGCCTGTGGTTATTTAGATATGCTGATGACTGCAAATTGGATAAAATAATTACTGAAGTAAATGATGCAGAAATTATGTGAGACTATTTACAAAAAAGCATACCTTTCCTGTATTAACAACCTGTCCTTTAATGCTAATAAATATAGTGTCATGTGTCTCGGCAAACAGGACATCAATTATGATTACAAAGTAGATGGTTAAATCATTACAGTAGTGACACCACCAGTAAAGCTCTAGAGACAGGGGTAAACATCAGATCTGAAGTTGTTGGCTTCATTTGGTCTTCAACCTGTGGGACTGCATCGGTAGAAAAAAACTTCTCTTTCTGTCCTTTTTTGTGTGTAAGTGTGTGTGTTAGGCCTTAGCTTAGGAGTATGTCCGATACACCTAAACCAGGCTTCAGAAAATGTGTGGCCACAAGCTCTCCCCAGCTGAATCTCCAACACTCAGACATACTCCTAACCTAAGGCCTAACACACACTTACACACAAAAAAAGGATAGAAAGAGAAGGGTTTTTGTTTTTTTGTTACTGACGCAGTCCCACGGGTTGAAGACAAATGAAGAACAACTCAGATGGACCATTATGGTGAGTACATAACTTCTTTTTTAAACAGTGATCATTGTGTATCTACCAAAGTTGTAAAAACATATTCTGTAGCCCATCTTATTTTAAAGGGCCTGCATAGCCACTCCAGGGAAAACAATGTACTACTTTATACTGCAGTATATGAATTTATGTATTTATTTATCTATCCTTTGTTGACCAGGTTAGTCCATCTAGGCTATTGGCCTCTTTTTATGGGAGGGCCTCTTTTTATGGGAGACCCAAGATGGTATTTATGCTACTAGGAGAAATATGACCAGGGTGTCAGGGAACTTCCCCTACTTCTCATCATTGTGAGTAGGACCCATTTTGGGGAGCATTTCCCGTTTCCTTTCTAGGTGCAGAGGTGGCCTGGAGAAACAGGGGGCAGATGGGGACAGAAGGAGATGATTGAGTGGTTAAAGAATTGGAGGAGAAAGCAAATATCAAGACGGGAGAATGTGTGCAGGATTCAGAGGAAGTGTTTCAAAGATATCTGTTTGCTGGAGATGAGTCAGCAAATGATGGATGTATAATTGCAACCCTCCAGTTAGGAGGGTTGCGGGATGATTTACTTAAAGATGTGGTGGTGCAGAGTGAGCCAGAAAATGAAGGAGATGTTTTCTGGGAAGATATTATGGATAAAATACAAAAGGAGGATGCAGAGACAATCCTGAAGAGTAGTTGTGAGATGGAAAAGAAAATATATGCAGAGAAAGTAAAAAAAAAAAAAGATAAAAGTGGAGTAGCAGAAAAGAAGACAGAAGAAAATGAAAAACTGACATACATAAGGATTCAAATTAAAGTCGACAAAGAAATGGACAGGCATGAGGTGTGAGATAATTTAATAGCTCCTTTGGGTGTAAAGGCACATGAGGTACGAGCATTTATTCTTATTACCAAAGAGACATTTTGTGACATTATATTTGAGACTATTTTTTAATGGAAAATTGTCTTGGAGAAAATGAAAAAAAAAGGAAGACTATAACCCATGCAATCTTTATGTAATAAAAGCATTTAACAGGGAAGTAAAAGAAAATTCATGTACAATTTTAGAGTTAGAAAGACAGATTTTGAAAGGACATTTGAAAACTTTCTGTAAAGAGTACTGGACATTGCAAAAGTTTATGACAAAAGGGGTCTATGGACTGGACCCTGGGATTGCAATATTATGTTAAAAAGCGAAAGAGAAAAAAAATATACATATACTAAGCATGACAAATGTGGAGGGGAATTGGGGGTGTTGTAAAAACTGGGGACATTCCAAGAACATGTTTTTGTGGAAAAGATGGACATTTGATAAGTAACTGCGACAAAAGAAAATGTATTTGTGGAGAAGTGTAACTTGATGCAAAAAAGGATAAATTGAAATGTTATAAATGTAACAAAATTGGACATTTATGGATAGATTCCATAAATGAAAATAAAAGTAAGGAAAAAGGGAAAAGAAAGAAGAAAATAAGAAGACATGTTAGAAGTAGTAGAAATAGAAGAAACAGATGAGAAAAAAATAATAAAGAGGACCTAGAAGAAGGTTCTGAAATAAGTGGTGAAGGAGACATAAACTGGGAGGTAGCAAAAGAAAAAAATCTGTTGGCAAAAGGTTAAAAGGTTAAAAAAAAACAGAAGAAGAACATTTAAAGGGATAAGTACAAAAGAAAAAGAGAGGAAATGGATAAAAAGTAGTATATACACTTTATGATTGGGGGTTGATATAATGGTTAAGGTGTTTGACTCACAGACACAACATACAGTGTTAGAGTCTCATCATTGGGAAGATAATTAGCAAGGCTGAGAATTGCCTATTAAAAAGATATCTTAGTAATTAGATATGAACTTATGAAACCATGAACCCAAGGAAAAGGGAAAATGAAAATTTGAGTGATTTCTGTAAATGTGAATAGTATTAAGAATGTAATAAGAAAGAACAGGAATTGTGGAGTGTTATAATGCATGTGATGTTGATGTAATTATATTAGAAGTCTCAATGTTTTTAACAAGTAAAGATTACAAACAGAGAGCCTATGGGGAAGAAAGATAGTCTGGAATTTAGGAAATGAGAGATGTTCTGAAATGGCTGTTTTCTGTGGAAATGCAGTGAAGATATTAGATGAAACTTTAGAAAAATGGGAAGATTAACTATTGTAGATTTAAAACGGAAAGAACAAGTATATAGAATTATACCATTGTATGCTTATATTTAAAGAAAGAATAAAGCTTGTTTAATCAGATTTTAGACTGTAGTGATAAATAAGAGTATTATTATAACAGGAGACTGTGATTTAAGAGGTAAATGTAAAAAGAAGAAAATGTAAGAAATGTAACTTAATGTCAGGCGGGTCTATATTAGAACATTGAAAGTTTAAAACTTCGAATGTTCTTATATCGACCCCTATTCAACGAACGCTGACAATATCGAACATGCAGAACAGCAAATTTTTTCCCAGGGAAAAAATTCACTGTTCTGACACATACACACAACACAAGCACACCAAACAAGCAGCAATCCACACACATACACCTAAAATCCTACATCTAACCCTACACTAAACTGTACATACACCACTAGCTATCCACTTACCTTAACCCAAACCCTAACCCTAAGGTCCATCACTGCTGCACACTCACCTCACCCGCGTCCTAACCCTAACTCACCTACCCCGCCCTAACCCTCACGTCTACACAATCGCACACTTCCCTGACCCACGCCCTAACCCTCATGTGCACACAATCGCGCAGTTACCTGATCCCGACCCATAACTTTCCACCACAATGCAGAAAACAGTGAAGCCACAGAAACGGCCAACTGAATTCCTTCCCTAGGAAGAAATTCGGTGTTCTGCAGCTTTGCTATTTTCAGCGTTCACTGAACAGGGATCACTATTAGAACATTCGAAGTTTTAAACTTTCAGTGTTCTAATATAGACCTATGTTAGGCACCCAGCAGTACTGCTCCACAGGTTAAAAGAGCACTGTCCAAGGCCAAGAATACAGCTTCTTTGGGTCCTGACAATATCTGTGGCTGTGTTCTACATGAACTACAGAGTGAACTGGCACCTCACCTGTGTGTCCTGTTCAATCACAGCCTCACCTCAGGCTTTGTCCCTACCGAATGGCACACTGCTACAGTCATCCCTCTCCACAAAGGAGGAGTGACTACAGACCCTGGGAACTATCGCCGTATTAGCCTGATGAGTCTAATATGCAAAGCTATGGAATGCATCCTCATATACGTAATAAACAAAGCAAGACTTTGTCCCGTTCGATTCTCAGCTAGAGTGTCTTCTGTGGAGACGTGCGTGAATGGGCATACCTTCGTTGAAGGTTGTGCGTTAGGGCCGGCAACTCAGCACGTAAAAATCAACTGCCAATCATTAGCAGACCGGAGTTCCGCTGTGGCGACCCCTAACCGGGAAAAGCCAAAAGACACAACAACATTAGGGAATTTCCAAACTCTGGATCCCACACAGTTTGGTTTTGTGAAGGGTAGATCATGCTTGCTCAGCCTTGGCAGCTTCTTTGAGTCAGTCACCAAAGCTGTGGATGAAGGCAAGGTTGTTCGTACAGCCTACCTTGATCTGACCAAGGCCTTTGATACCATTCCCCACACAGGAATCATAGAAAAACTCACTAAGCTAGGCATCAACCCCTATATCACTAGGTGGGTTGCAAACTGGCTCACAGATAGAACCCACAGTGTGAAAGTAGCTGACTCCAAGACAGACTGCCAACCAGTCACGTGTGGAGTCCCACAGGGTTTGGTCCTGGGTCCTCTACTGTTTGGTATCTACTTCTCTGAAGTCCAGGCCAACACGAAGGGACTCTGGCTGACAAAGTTTGCAGATGATTGCTAGTGGGGAGCTGTTATTAATTCCCCAAGTGATATTGACACCCTACAGAAAGGCCTCACTGAGACCAACAACTGGTGTCAGAACCATAGCCTTAAGCTCAATGCCAAAAATTGTGTCATCATCCCCTTTGGGAAAAAAACGGTTCCCATGAATTACCACATTGATGCTAGTCCACTGAACACAAAAGGCGTTGCAAGAGATCAGGGAACACAGGTTGACAGCAACCTTTCTTTCGACCACCACATTGCCACTGTGGTCAGAAAGTCCATTTATGTGATGCAACTCATTACTAAGGGTTTTATATCCAGGAAGAAAGAGGTCATTGTCTTCCTCTACTCTTCCCTCATAGGCCAATAATCGAGTACAATGCCCCATTTGGCATGTACCTCACTAGATACCTGCAATAACTGGAGAGGCCACAAAAGTACATCACAAAGAGGATCCTAGGCCTTAAACACTTGTCCTATATGGACAGACTCAAAAAACTCCAACTATTCTCGGTCTCATATTGCCTACTTAGAAGCGATCTCTGCTTGACTTACAAAGCCATGTCTGACCCAGTTCTGTTAGAAATGTGACATCTAAAGAAATCCCAATCCCTTTGCACCACACGCTGTAGAGACCTCAACCTCATTACCACAATTAGCAGAACGTGCTGGAGGGACAGGTTCATAACCCAGAGACTGCCCATGCTGTGGAATAGACTTCCCATACATGTCAAACAGAGCACCTTACTAGCCCTCCTCAAGAGAAATCTTGATGAGTGGATGGGAAATAGAAAATTGACCCCGGGGATCACTTCAGTGGCTCTACTCAACAGAGGCACTGGGAACTAAGGTCGGGTGGCACGATGCCAGGGTAATCCTATGGACTAGGCTTGTAAAGACTCCAGGGCCATTAGCCTAGCACATACCTATAAAAGTGTTAGAATTTATAAAGATATTGGAAGTTAAAACTTTGGGACAAAAATTCATAGACTGTAATAGGGATGGCTTTAAATAAAGAGAAAATTAAAGGTTTAGGTGATGTAGTAAAGACTTGGGGATATATATTTTACAGTGATTAAAATTTCAATTTGGGAATAAAGATGTACTTAGAATTCAGTAGGGAAAACAGTAGAAGAAATAAAACAAGCACATCTTTTCTGGAAAATATATAGATTATCATTCAGAAAAAAGGCTTATTAGATAAATTCATTACTGATGGGAAAAATAGCATACTTATCAAGTGTATTTATGTTGCCAATAGCATTTGAAAAAAATAATTATTGCAGATATATTTTTTTCATTTATATGGGGTTCTAGCTTAAACCCAGTAAAAAGAGGAGTTTTGTATGTAAATAAAGAAGAATGAAGTTTAAGGTTGATTAACTGAGTGGTATATGCTGCTTCATTAAATTTTTACAAAGTGTTAAAGTAGATAAATGAAAAAGATGAGAGATTAGTAGTAAACTTTTATTAGTATAAATATGATAAATGTTTGGGTATGGTAAAAAAGAGAAAAAGTGTATAAATGAAGAAATACAATGTTACCAAGAAAAATATTTTTGGGGAAATAAAAATTGATAACATAGAAGAAGGTAGCAATTTATAATACATTATAATACCATGCTTTTCTATGTAAAACTGTGGGAAAATCTAACATGAAAAAATTAAAGATGTAAAAATAAGAATTGTGTAATCAGAAAATAGAATGTCAAGATGTTTTGTGGAGAGTGGTAATAGATAAATTGCCAGTAAAAGGGAATGTGTTGTATAAGAAGAAAAGTGATACAATGTTTGCATTGTCAAGAAGGAGAAACTATGGAACATGTGTTTTTGAAATGTAAAAGAGTAAAACATTATGGAAAAAAACTATGTAAAGCAGATTTTTTCGAAGATAGAAGTGGATAAAATAAACATGGATGTGATTAAATATGGATATTATAAGAACAGAAGTAAAGACTATGTCAAAAGAATAGATGAAAAAGTTATTTTATGTTTTATGGGGAACCGTTACTATAGCTCGTGGCCAAATGAAACTCATGAGCTCCTCCCTACCCATAATGTACCAAACACTAACATACCTCAGATCTTGTTTGCTAGATGACATAAATACTAGATATTAAAATAATGTTCCTAACAAAGGATTCCAATACCTGGAGCTCCATACAGGACACTGTGGTGTCTTAATACCATCTCATTCTTCCAGAAGTCCATGATGACAAACGTTGTGGGATGGTGGGTAGGAAGTTGAGGAAGAATGAACATGGACAACACAGATGAAGCGTTATGGTAAATACATAACTTCTTTATCTGCTGTTGTCAATTTTCATTTAGTCTCCAGCTACCTGATATCCTGCATAGACTCTAAGGAAGGATGTTCCTGAGCACGGTTGATGTCATTCATAGAGTGACTGGATAAAAATACTGACATTCCATAAATCTAGTAGGTTTTGGTAATGAAATGCTTGATTTCACAAAGGCTATGCAGTCTGTAATCCATCTTGCCAGTGTTACCTTTGGAACAGATTTTCCCAATTTGTTATTTGCAAAGGATATAAATAACTGATCAGATTTTCCCATGTCTTTTGTTCTTTGTAAATAGAAATGCAACTGTCTATGAACATCCAGCAAATGTAACATATATGCAGCTTTGTTTTCGAATTAGAGGAAAAAAATGGGCAAGTTAATGGACTGATCGATACTGACTTCTGACACCACTTTAGGAATGAAGGCAGGATTGTTTCTAAATGACACTCTGTCTTTATGGAAAATCAAGTAAGGAGGTTTAGAGGATAATGCTTGGAGTTCTGAAATTCTCCTAGCCACTAAAAATATCATCTTCCAAGTCAGAAATTTAAGTTCACATTTTCCTGCTGGTTCAAAGGGGGGGAATGGATTAAGGCCTGAAGCAGAAGATTCAAATCCCATGAAGGAAGGTCTTTATAAGATGGTCTAAGTAAAATACTACATTTTAGGAAAGCTTTGCATTTCTTAATAGAGACTAGAGAAGAGCTTTGCATTTTTTAATAGAGACTAGAGAAGAAGTGTCAACTCCTGCATGAAAGTTAGAGATTGCTGCCAGTTGAACTTTAATAGTAGACAAGCTAGCTCTCTCATTAAAAATGTCTGCCAAAAACTCTAGTACACCTTGTGTAGGGGCTGAAAAAGGATCAGTATGTTTTTGATGCACCCAACAAATGAACCTCTTTCACTTCCTCTTGTAGCTTTTCCTAGTGGAAGCTTTAAGAGAAGACAGAAGTATATGACGGACAAGGAATGAGAGCATAGGTTGTCTGGCTATTAACAGAAGTGGAGAAACTGCACTGTTAGTTATCTGGATGAATCACACTTGTTGAGTGAGACAGTAGGTCTGGAATGGTATCTAGAATCCAAGGTAGGTAAATAAGATGAGGCCAAAGGAAGGGGAACCAAACCTGTCAAGGCTAGTATGGTGCAATGAGGATGACTTAGCTGTTTAACCTTGCAGCTTTCTGTAGGAATTTGGGAATCGGTGGGGTTGGTGGATAAACATAGAGAAGACCGGAGGCCAGTTGTGGAGCTGATCATCCCTCTGTGATTCCCCTGTTGGAGGGATTAGTAAAAACAAAAATGAAAACTCCAGCAAAGCTAGAACTTCCACTATGTGTACTCCCAAACCTCTGCAAATGAGCCTTATGAACATCAGGTGTTTCAGTTCATTAGCAAGTCTGAATGCCCATGACTGATTTCGTCATTTTAATGGACAATTTCAGGCCAATAAAGCCAAACCCCACTAGCTGTGGATATGCATATTTCAGCCTTGTTATGACCTCGTCAGCACAGCACAAGCAGAGTGTTTGACTAAGCATTAGAAACACAGGGCTGTTATACCCAGCTGATTTCCATTATCATTAGGATCACTGCAAAAATATCCCAAACAGCAAACTAAAACAATGAGTGAGAAGGTCACTGAAAAAACAATCAGTAAAAAACAAAAATGAAAACTCCAGCAAAGCTAGAACTTCCATATATGTTTTGAAGCAAGTCAATGGATAAAATGTGGTTGATTTTTTTTAATCATAAACAATTTTTAAGTTTACATTTGATGAATGTCTTGGAATTTGAAAATTTCTTTTTTATAAATGATGTTTGTTAAAATGTTCTTGTGTTAAAAAGTGTTTGTAGTGCATTTCATTTGAGCACTAAGGTAGTTGTATATTTAAAGAATTGTGAAGGGTGATGACATCACTCATTTTTAACAGTATTTAAAGGCTGTATTATGGAGTGCAGTTAGATTCTGATGAAGCCCTCAGTTTAGGGGATGAAAGCACTCAGTCTGTGTCTTTGTATGTTGGAAGAATAAAAACACATTGGACTGAAGAGGTTGGCTGACTGAAAGTGTTTCCTACTGCTTCACAGTGTATGTTTTGGACTTATTTTAGTTATATGTTAGGGTTTGGTACATTATGGGTAGGGAGGAGCTTGACAGTTTCAGTTGGCAACGAGCTGTATTAATGGCTGAGTCGGATCCGAGGTTCGGTTTTGAACCCAGTGGTTGAGGAATGAATAAAAACTGACAACAGATCCACATGAAACTGACAACAGATCCACATGTTTTATGACAGAACTGTACAACCATGATTAGTCTTTGAAGGGCAGAACCCAATGCCATCAGAAGACAGAATGGCGCTATGAGATACTTCATGTAAATGGGGCCTAGACGGAATGATAGTGGATTAAGAACCAGTGGAAGCTACACACCACGTGCGTAAAATGCTGGTAGCAGGGTAAAGGAAGTAGCCTGGCTGCTGAGTTTTGCACTAGCTGAAAATGGTCAGTCTCATTTTCAGGAAGTCCCAGGTAGAGAGCATTACAGTAGTCGAGGCAGGATGAAACCACAGCATGAACCACTGTCCAGAGATCTTTATTGTGTGAGGTGTTTGACCCTGGAAATATCCCAAAGATAGAGACAATTTTATTTATTTATTTTATTTTGTTTGTCCTTTGATAACCTGGAAAGTCTGACAGAATCAATGGCCCGTATTCAGTGGAGGCCTGGGGAGAAAAGCTCCAGAATTGATTCAAAAACATTTAAACAGTAGAGAAAGCTCAGAAACAGATTAAATGTTTTAATATGAAATGGGGAGAAAAGCTTCTCAAAAATGCACATAAAAACAGTTTATAATAGCAGATAAGTAATTAAATATAAGGGGAGAAAATCTCCACAACAGATAAAAACACAAACAGATTGTTACACATTTACATAAATATTAAGAATATGTACTGCAAGTAGCAATGCACACTGTAGAAGTGAATAGCCTATGTCACTCTTACTAATTTATTTATTGTTATTTTATTTATTTATTTTACATTTGTTAACTGGGATAGTCCATCTGGGTGTGAGCCCATTTTCAGTGGTGGCCCGGGGAGAAAACCTCCAGACGTACAATTTCCATAGGAATTAATATAAAAGAAACAAATACATTGATATGAAAAGATAGATATAAATATACAATTGGCATGTTAGATAGAACAACAAGTATGGGAATAAATAATAGTACACATTAATAAATAAACATAATAAAAAGTTGTTTATGGAGAAACAATTTTTTTTTTTTTTTTACATAGAACTTATTTGAGAGAGTGATTAGCTTTTTAATTAGGTTAGTATAAGCAGAGAAAGAGGAGAACAGGGTTAGAAGAAGGGGGTATATCAGAAATGAAAGTATAGAGTCACAGGTTAGGTAGTACGACATACAGGGGGAGATTAGCCGGGGTTGATACAGGAGCAGATCCAGTTGCTGTATAGATAGTCTATAGTCTTTTAGGTGTTTCTTAAAATGAGTAATGTCTATGATATTTAAAATAGGTTGGGGAATGGTGTTCCATATTTTAGAGATGTTGTGGGAATAGAGGAAATCTCCAGCCTTATTTTTGCTTTTGGAGACTTGCAGGATGAGTTTATGTATAGAACAGAGTTGACAAGTATTCATATATGGTTGGAGAACTTGTTGCAAGGCTGGGATTCTGTCGGGTCTTTATTACAAGATTGAATGCTTAGATGATTGAACACCTAAACACTGAACTTGTAATTTTGAAAGCAAAAAACAGCGAATGGCCAATTTAATGCAGGGAAAGATTTCCCTTGCCCGTTCACCGGATTTTGCCATTTTGTCTACTGTAGAGTGATCTTGGAGTTGGTATATTTAGTTATGGGGGTGTGTGGGGGAAAGCCCCCACTTAGTTTGGGTGTAAAGTTTTTTTTTTTTCCGTTGCCGACCGATGTGTTTTCCTGCGCCATTCGACATTTTTGGGTTCGATATTACAAGTTCAATGTTTAGTTGTTCGATCACCTAAGCATTCAATCTTGTAATATAGACACATTCTGTTTGGCTGGTATGCTAAGTTGTGGGTAAAATGAGTTGGATATAGATCAAGTGTTGGGGGAGTTCTAACCACTTTAATTGTCGTAAGGAGGAGCAATGGTGTGACCTGTGTTGGGAGTTACTGGCAAATGTGACTCTTTTGTTATAATAGGATTCAAGTTTGGAAAGTTCAGCTTTGCTAAGTGTAGCAAAGATTGGAGGGGCATAGAACAGAGTAGATAGGATGTGACTTGTGGAGATGTCTAATCTGGCTTGGTTTGTAAGAAATGGCATAATGAGGTAAAGAGAGCCAAGTTTGATATGCGTTTTTTAATGGATTGAGATATGTGAATGTCAAATTTCAGTTTATCAAGGATAACACCTAGAAGATTAGTTTGAGAGGTGCTGTTTATGAGTGTGTTGTTAGAGGAATGTATGTAGAAAGAGGTAGGAGTTATGGATGATTTGGTAAGGAGAAAAAGCATGAGTTTGGTTTTGCTTGGGTTCAAGATAAGATTAGATTTGTTTTGCCAAGATTCTACTTGTAGAAAGGATTGTGTGAGTTCCTCTAGCTGTGTAAGGGAGGATGCATTACATGTAAGGGTAAAATCATCTGCTTATTGAATAACTGAGGCTAGAGGAATGGATTTATGCAATTGATTAGTGAGTATATTAAAAAGGAGGGGCCCTAATATGGAATCTTGTGGGACTCCAGTATTAAAAGAGTAGAGATGATAGCTCCTGTTTCCACCTAACAGCTTGTTGGCATTTAGTTAGGTAACTGTGGAACCATGATAGGGTAGAATGGCTAATATTTAAAGTGCGTTGCTCTGACAATAATTTCTGGTGTGAGACTGTGTCAAAGGCCTCAGAGAGATCAAGAAAGATAGCAGAAACAAGTTTGTTTTGGTTTCTGTAATGATTTATGGTGTTGGTAAAACTTAGGAGGGCATTTGTGGTACTGGTGGGGCGAAACCCATGTTGAGTATGAGATAAGAGGTTGTTTGATAGAAAGTGATGTAGAAGTTGGGAGTGAATGCATTTTTCAAGTATTTTTGAGAGGGGTGAAAGAATGGAAGTTGGTCTATAGTTTGTGAGTTCTGTGGAGTTTCCACCTTTATACAGGGGAGTGATGTAGGAGATTTTCCAGAGAAGTAGAACGTAGTTTTCAGTTATAGAGCAATTGATAAGGATTGATATGGGGTATGTGATAACTTCAGCAGCAATTTTGAGAAATTCATATGGTAGATTATCAGCAGCAAGGCTGGTAGGTTTGAGTTTTTTAAGAAGTTTGTATATGGTTTGAGTTGGTACAGGTTGTAAGGAGAAAGTATTTGTGAGACAATTGTTAATGGTTGAGACCTTGAGTGATGTGTTTTGGTTATATATGATGAGAGAATGTATAGAGTTTATGAAGAAGGAATCGAACTGTGTTGCTATGTTATTCACTGAGGAGGATGTAGTGGGTATAGGTGTGGTAGTGTTGCCAGGCTGAAGAAGTTTGTTAATGGTGAACCAACATTTTTTGGAGTTGTTTTCATGCTTTTGTTGTGCAGTGATGTAGTATATTTTTATTTGCGTTTATTTGGGCTTTTGCTTTATTTCTAAGCTATTTTAGAGCTTTAAGTTATATTGGTTTCTGTTAGTTAGCCAGTGTAACCATGTCTTGTCCCTTTATTTCAGAAGATCTTTGGTGTTATTTGATAGCCATGGTGAATGGTGAATTTTTATTCTAGCAGTTCTACAAGGGGTTAAACTGTTTAAGTAGTATTAAAGTGCTTTACAGCAGCATCAAGTGGTAATATTTTAATGGGATACCAATTAATTTGTTGGAGCATGGAGGGAAATGCTTGAGTACTGAATTTCATTATATTATGGATTAGTCGGTAGACTGATTATCTAGGTTGACTGAGATTGTGTCTAAGCAAAAAAGTGGACAGATGGTCACTTATATTACAGGGGAGACATCCTGTTTGAAGGAATGAAGGAGATTTGTTAGTGAGGATCCAATCCAGAACGTCTGTTAGATGTTTTATCTATTCTAGTAGGATCTTGTATCAATTGGAAGAAGCCATGTAGGTTTATAAAGTTAGATGGGTTATTGTTGTCATTGGTGGTCCAGTCTATATTAAGGTCTCCCATTATGATAACTTCCTGGTGATAGGTAAATGATAGCCAGTGGAGAATTTCTTTAACTGTTGTTAAAATTTTCCCCTGGGGGAATATAGATGGCTACAGTGATCAAGGACTTATTTTTATTAATGTTTAGTTTACCGAGAAGTATTTCAGTATTGTTGTATGAAGGAAAATTAGAGTTAATGAGTTCTAGTGCTAAGTTTTGTTTGAACTTTATGGCTACACTACCTCCACATTTATTTTGGCAGTCAAAACTGTATTGTATCCAGGGGGTAGGATTTCATTATTTTTATATGTGGTTTGAGCCAGGTTTCAGTCAGAATGGTAAAGTCAGGGGAATATAAATCTAGTACAGCATATAGCTCATGGATTTTATTTAGCATGCTTCTTAGATTTAAATTAATAAGCAGAAGAGAGTGTCCTTTGGGGTGAGAGGAGATGATAGGAGAATTTTTTGAGGAGTGTGTAGAAGTTATGCTTATATTTATTTTGGGGCCAGGGCAGGGATGGATGTCACCACTCAGTTGTAGTTGTGATAATATGCTGAGTATATCTTTTATATATTTTGAAAAATGCGCCAAGGACTCTAAGACAATCATAAGGCCTTCTTCTAGCTATATAGAAACCTAGGAGGGAAACCCCCAGATGCAGCTCAGAGTAAAAAAACTTCTCCCCCCTCCCCAAAGGAGATATCTATTCAGAGGATTGTAGCCCCCAAACATCTCCAACAGGTGAGAACTGCCCTCACTAAGGCAAAAAAAAAAACACAGCATCCATGATGGGATGGATGTCCCCTGTGTTCTGTGTCTCAATGAGGAATTAATATTACCCACCACAGTTACTGCTGCTTTTTAATTCTCCTCACCTCAGGATCAGGTACCCGAAGTGGCGACTGGCGACTGTGGTCCCACTGTGGTCCCACTTCATAGGTGCCTCCCCAGACCCTGGAAATTATTAACCCCCAAGCCTTATCTGCAAAGCCCAACCCAGTTTGGCTTTGTCAAGGCAGATCCTGCCTCTTAAAAACTTTTGACTTTTTTTGAGACAGTCACAAGGGATGAGGAGGAGGCAGTCCATACAGCCCCTACCTCGACGGCAAGGCCGCAACAACACAATACCCAGGTCAGGTATAATCAAAAATCATCAGCTTGAATGTAAAACCCATATCAAGATGTCACAAGAACTGGCTAAAACTGGCAGAACCCCCAGAGGGTCAGAGTTGCTGGAGCCATGTCAGACTCAAAGCCTGTCACAAGTGGTGTCCAGAGAGCTCCCAGTCCTGTCCACTCTTCTGTTCTATCTTCGTACTTTTCAAGTCAAAGCAAACTGGGAGGGTTATGGCTGACAAACATGCAAATGAGAGGACTGCAAACTGCGCCATCTATCTGACACAGACACAGATATCCTCCAGAACAGAACAGAAGCAGATAACTGGTGAGCCATTATATATTTTTGTAATTGTTTGCGGCTAGTTGAGAGAGGCTCAGCTTTAGAAATAGTACTGCAATATTTGAGTGGAAAGAAATCTGTGTGAATAGTGTTGTGAAGATTGGGTGCAATGTAAATGTTGTTAAGGGGGGTTTGTGAAGTGAGAAAGTAATTGTAGAGTGGTGGAGGTGATGATTATTGAATGGGATTTGGAAGTACTTTAGAAGGTATAGGAATTTTAGTGTGAGTACGTTAGCTGTATGGAGAGAGAATTTTTAGTGATGAGTGTTGGGTTGATTGTGACGGTGCAGCAGCTTTGTCACCTTACAGCAAGAGGTTCGCCGGTTTGATTCTCGGTTGGGTTGCCTTCTTTGTGGAGTATGCATGTCCCCCTGCATTTGTGTGGGTTTCCTCCGGGTACTCCGTTTTCCTCCCACATTACCAAGACATCCTTCTGGAGCATTTCTCCCTGGGCCTCCGCTGAAAATTGGCTTTGTTCCAGGTCAGACTTTCCTGGTTAACAGATGTTAAATAAATAAATAAATTTGACTGTTTAGGTGATTGAACACCTAAACATCGATCTTCTAATATCAAACCGCACAATGTCGAACGTCCCAGGGAAACACACCCCTCGGCCACAACACAAAAATCATTACTTTACATCTAAATGAAGTGGGGGGCTTTGCCCCCCACACCCCCCTAACTAAATATACCAACTCCGAGATCGCTCAACAGTAGGGAAATAGCAAACTTTGGCGAACAGCCAAGGGAAATCTTTCCCTTCTTTAAATTGGCCGTTCCCTGTTTTTTGCTTTTGATATTAGAAGATCGATGTTTAGGTGGTCGATCACCTAAACATTCGGTCTTCTAATATAGACCTGATTGTGACATAGGTGACATAGTGTAATTTGATTATATAAAGATAAAAGGAGAAGAAAAGAGTTAAATGTTTGAATATGTAGTTAGCTAGAGAAGGTAATTTTGTGGATAGAAGTGAGTAGAGGAGGAACAGATGTGTGTTTTAGGGGAAGGGATAAATTGAGTTTGATAAGAGTGGCTTGGGAGAAAGGTAAGTGAGGGGGGAGGTTCAGTGTGATTGGTTAATTGTTGCTGTGATTTGAGAAGGCTGTATTAGAGATTTTGATTTAGCAGTGAAAATAATAACGTTTTCTGCTGCCAAAAATAGACAGATGAATAGAATGACATGGGGAGGAGTACTGAGCGGGGGGGGGGGGGGTTAAGATTATGTCAGAATAGAGGGTGTGGCTAGTTAGGATAAATGTAGGGAAATGGGGGCAGGGTAGGGGAGCGAAGTGAGCTGGAGCGCAGGGAGGGGTGAACAGAGTGGATTGAGCCAAGGACGACTACAGAGCCAGGAACAATCAACTGCCTTGCCACATCAGTAAACACAAAGAAAACAATACAGGTATGGCAACAGAACCAGATAATATTATATTAACGCAAAAAATATAACTGTATAGAGACCAGTTTAAGTAATTAAGTTAAATAACTTGAGTATTAGGAGGGAAGGACGGGGGGTTCCCATAGTGTGCAACCCCGGCAAGTTAAAAATACAACTGTTCAAACAGCACAATGGCAAAACAAAAACGTACACTATAAATGCTTCCTTTTGAGCTATTAAGGATGGCCGTGAGTTAACACTCAGTATGAGCTGTCTGGAGATCACTAATGTATAGGGCACTGATAGGGCACTGTAGATGCTTCTTTAATCTAATAAGGATGGCCGCAAATCTGAAAAAGCTTTAATGGCTGCTTAGGAGGTAACAGGTGAGCAAAGATGAAAGGGGCCTGCAATAAAAAGAGAGACAAAGACAGATAATTTTTAAAATGTGTAGTATTAGTATAAGGGAAAACCAAACCACAATAGGTTGAAAAAAGAGGAATAAATGAAGTCAATAGCAGAACAACAGTCCTATAACATTAATGTATACAATCCTGATAACAAATAATAAGCATATATATGTAGTAAAAAAACTTGTATATTAGTTACAAACAAACTGATAATCCACGGTGGTATAAGGTAAAGAATGTAAATAAAATTAGACCTTCTACTACTACTGACATTAATAATAAGTGAACAACATTCTTAAAAACACAAAACAGGCTTAAAACAAATGGACCATCTGCCCTCTGATGCCGCACTACTTTATATAGCGCAGGACATATGAATAGGATCAAAAAATAAAAAGTTGTATTTTGTTATACTGTGGGAGAGAAAGATGAACAGGTATTCAAAACACCGTACCAAACCTAAAATAGATCTTAAACTAACAATGCTAGAACTGTAAATAGTAGAGCACATGTACTGCCGTAAAATATACATACGTTAAACATAGGCAATACACACTTATACAACGTATCTATATAGACATTACATATTGAGACAGATAGTGTCATACAATCATAGGTTGCAGCTAGTTAAAATCATTATTTCATCAGAAAACAAACCAACTTACTAGGTGAGCACATTACAGGAGACGCCAGCGTAATGTATAATTCTTCATAATATCGACTGTATGTCTAGTAATGTACAGCAGTGAAAAATAAAGTTTTATGTTGCCAAAAATAGACAGAGGAAATGGGGAGGAGTAGTGAGCGGGGGTGCAATTAAGGCCATGGCAAGAGAGCTGATTATTATTAGAAATATGAGAATGTTACGGAAGGACACGAGGGAGGAAAATAAATAGTAAGTGTTGGCTGAAGAGGTGGAAGAGCATACATTAGTGGTATGGTTTCATAAAAGTGAGAGCATTCTTTGATGTTAGGCCATTACTGCCAGTTAAAATATGGAGGTGTTACCAAGTTTAGAGTGAAAAGGGCATAGTTATAGTGAGTAGGTGGTCACACATCTGTTTTGTTCTGTTCATGGATAAATTAGCTACAGCTAACACCTTGTCTTTGTTTGTAGATGTCAGTCTGTTATTCAGAATCACACTTACATCACACAATTTAGTCACAGACTCAAGACTGTTGGCACAGTAAGATGAAGGATGGAAGTGCTACAGCAGATGACGCTTTCGAAGGGCCATGAGCTACCTTGGCCTCATTTTAGAAGTGTTGATTTTTTTGTGCCATTTTTATTTCATTCCCCTGTTGTACATTGAGCTGCTGCACTTCTTATTTTTTTCGTATTACCCAGGCAAGAACAGTCAGTGACTTGATCATTGTATATGTAGCTCTGAGAGGTATTTCTGTTTAAGAGCCTAACTATTTCTCTTGGGTGAAGATAGATGACCCGTGTCACCACTGGGAACCATTATACCTTCTTGTATATGTACATGCTTCTGTGCACCTGCCAGTGAAGACTGCTCTGCTCATGGTTTGATGAGCGGAATGCATACCCCAAGACTGCTCCCAAATGTCACTGCCCTTCCACTTAGAGGTTGTGGCATAGGATGGCCTTAGTCCATCCCCTCTTTCCAGAATAGGCTTACACCTCCTCCCCATGCCAGATCCAATAAGCATCCAAGCTAGTAATCAAATGCATGTTGTCTGGGTCATAGACAAGGTTTTATCCCTCAGTGTCAGCAGAGTTGGCTTTGAAGTTCTGTTTCAACTGTTTAATAATTATTCATCGGTGAGTGGCCTTTAAATAGATGGCAGGGGAATACATATGCACCTTTTCTTCTTAAGGTGATTAGAGGTTGAGCCGGATGTTGTCAGCATAGCAGTGATATGATAAAGCTCTCTCTCCACCTGATACGATACCCTAATTGAAGCCAAAATACTTTGAAAAAGCCCAACATGAATCCCTGTTTTGCTTTACCTTCCATATCGTAGTATGAGTCAAAAGAGTTTATGCCTGAGTACAGCATCTATGTACAGCCTGAGAGGCAAGGGGCTAGCCAGTCAGGGACTGTAGTGTATAGATGACAGTATAATTCTAACTGTTAAAGCAGGGTGCCTAAATCAGTGGTGTCAGATGCAGCAGAGAAAGCCAGCATGACCATAACAGGATAATGCCTATGACTTCTGGCAATCAGGAGGGTTATTCACCACTCTAGTAAGAAAGGTTGTAGATCAGTGGTGAGATGGACAGCCAGACTAATGTGGATCCATGAGCCCAGTGGCTGTAATGTAGGACTCATGTTGTTGATAGAGAATCATCTTAATAACCTTATCCAGACAATGAAAGTTCAACATTTGATAAAAATGATCACAGATTATAGGGCTAAAGAATGCTTTTTTGAGAGATGAGTTAACAAAAACTTCCTTTAGAGCAGTTGGAAGTAATCCAGACTTCAAGGAGGACTGCATTATCTGATGGTGAACAGCTCATTATAACCAGGAATATCAAACACTAACCTATAAGAAGGACATATGCCACTGCTGACTAGTGGGGAGTCCATGGAGTCTGAAGGAGGAAAAACAGATCTTAGGGTGATAGTCTGTCAGTGAAAAATTGAGCAGCCATCTCTCATTCATCAGAGGGTGAGACTAATCAAGAAGAGAGGCATGTTACGCTACACAGTATGTCTGCCACCCAGAAAAGCATGGCTGTTCATTTCGCTGCTGCTGTCCTCTCTCTGTGAGTAAATATCAGCCATCTTGCAAGAGATATCCGTCTGGTACAAGATGTAGTGCTCATCTAGTTCACATTTGCTTTACCACTATGTGCCCAGTAATGACTCCTCCTGCAATTCATAAAGATCCTCATACCCTAACAAAGTTCCATCCTCTAGGGGAATGTAGGTCTAGATTGTATTATGGTTTATACTTCTTCAGCAAAACAGTATTTACATGAGTGAGAAAGAGGAAGAACCTGTTACAGTCATCTGTCAAAGCACCATCCTGGGAAGGAACTGAAAGAGTGCAGGAAAGAAAGTTTTGAGAGTAGTATGAGAAATTTTGTGAACACTCACTCAGCCCAAGATTGGTTAGGGTGGGGGGGGGGGGGGGCAATACCGAAATGCTGCATTTCCAGATTGAAGTAGAAAGTGAAGAGGTCAGACCATCAAACCTGCTTCACAAACAATCTGAGGTCTTCATATCAAGTCTAAAATGTGCCCTAATTTTTGCATTTTGTGGTTCATAACCTTACTAAACCCAGATCCTTTTGTAATACAACTGTATTCTTTAGTAAGATTCATCATCTTGTCATTGCAGATTTTAAAGTCATCCAGAACTGCAAGACTTTGCTGGCTTAGTACTGGATTACTGACAATGTCTTGAACTAGGCATATCCTCACACAGCTGGGTGGTTGTTAAATGAGGATAAACCTACAATTTGAGCCTGCAGGCAGGGCATGTTAAGAAATGTTTGAGATGCTAGTCGCAACCCAATTCAACTGAGGCCTGGAGCTGTACTATTTGATAGCCTACCCTGAACCTATTTTGTTTACAGCATTAAGTGACAGTGACCTCAAGTAGAAAGTTGTCATTCAGATGACAGGATAAAGTTGTCTTCAAGCCAGGTCTGTGCAGTGAAAGTGAGAGTGTTATCTTGCAGCAGATCTGAGTTGATTCCAGATTTATTTTTTTAAACACCTTTATTAAATTATCTCGTAAAACACAGGCAAACAATACATTAACCTTTTCACTGCATACCAAGACCATATATTCCCTGTTCGGAAAGAGGTATGGTCCTCATCAAAATTGATTACATGTATAGGTCTGCAATCGTGGGACTGCGTACATATCTGCTGACCTCACAAGACCAAAACGTAATGAAAATTTTGAAACATGAGGAGAATAAGTCTAAGGTGACTTCCCTTCTTAGTTTAGCAGAAGCATATCAACGTCAAGCAGGAATGGAAATCAAACCAGAAGTAGATAAAAATCAGGCAGCAACTGAATGTGCCAAAAAACAAAAGAAAGAATTTAAGGTGAAGGATCCGATGAGAAGGCAAGAAATGTGGAAAATTCTTAAATATAGTTGCAAGTATATAAAATTCTAGAAACAACTTCATTTGATCAGGATCGAACCCAAGAATGGTTAAGGATAGGTGAATTTAAAACAAAAGACGAAAGGTTAATATTGGCAGCCCAAGATAGTGGACTAAGTACATGTTGGTTTACAAAGTCCATTGAACATGTGGGAGAAATGGATAAATGTAGGCTTTGTAAAACAGAATTGGAAACAGTTGCACATCTTGTTGCTGGTTGTGATGTACTAATGGCAGAAGGGACTGTATACTGAAAGACACAATAATGTGGCATGACTGTTGCATTGGAGATTGTGCAAACATTGTAATATTGAAATAACTGAAAAGCATGAACCATAAAGCGTTATAGAAAATTAAGTTTATATCGCATGGGATCCCCCTTTACCAACAGTTCAAAAAATAGATGCGAGAAAACCAGATATAGTAGTGCATAAAAAGAAGACAAAATTAGCATTGATCATTGAAATTGCTGCACCTAGTTACTGCAGTGTCTTACATACAGAGATATAGAAAGTTATAAAATACCAGGATTTGCTGGCAGAAACAAGGGCAATGTGGAAGAAGGATACCCAGACAGTTCCAGTAGTAGAAGCAGGAGCAATGGGTCTTATAAAAAAGGATTTACAATCGTATGTATATATGTTAACGATACATGTAACTCCATTTGATTTGCAGAAGGAGCTATTACTGGGCACATTGTGGTGCTGCAAAGAGCACTTCTGGCTAACATCAAAGATTGAAACAATACTGATTTCATGAACTTTAATCATACTTTGACTTAGGAATGGTGTCCATTCCCATCATGGTATTAGAAACCCAAAAGACTCGGAGAAATTAAAAAAAACAGAAAACAAACCATATTGACATTTTTCCATTTACATACATCCTATATCTTTTTTTTTTGTAATTGTCATCAGTCCAACATTGCATAAATTGCTGAAGTCCTGCCTTCCCTTAAACCTCACGCCTCCTACTGCTACTGAACATTATTCTGAATGTATTGTTCCCACAACTTCCATTTATTTCTATGTAATTTGCTCCTTCCCTTTTCTAAAGTTCCCTTTTCCAGTTCTTTTATCATTTTTATAATATGCAATACTTCAAATACAGTTGGTTTAGACTTGGATTTCCATTTTCTGGTAATTGCTGTTTTGGCACCCAAGAGAATTAAACTTCATAATGCCTTACTACATATCTAGGCAATTCAAATCATGTGTCCCAGATAAAAAAAAAATACATATCCTTAGTTACAACTATTTGCTCACACAGTATTTCTGACAAAGTACTCTGTATGGAATTTTTTAAATCTGCCAACCCATTACACTCCCAAAATACATTTCCAGTTACCTGTTTCTTTCCCATCACATCTCCTGATGCTATCTGCCCGAAGAAAAAATGTTTGAAGCTCATTGAGGTATAAAAATATCTATGCAAACACTTCCAAGCAAAAATCTTAAACCCTCTGGACTTTGCTGCATACTGTGGAGCCATACATATGTCCTCCCATTGTTCTGTTGTGTTTTTCAACTCTCTTTTCTAACCTCCTCTGGCTGATTTTTAGAGTTGTCATGCAGTATTTATATACCCTGCTAATTGTCCCTTTTTTACTAGGAGCTTCAATTTTAGATTTGACTAAAAACCCAGTCAGAGTAGGTCTTTCACTTAAGATTCCCCTGTCCCCTTCCGTTTGCTTATACTCTTGATATTAATTCCTGGTAGGGAAGACAGTTTCTGGCCTGCAGTCCAAATGTCTTCCTGACCTCATCTCACTCTTACTACCTTTCCCTCTGTGGTTATTTGCTTCCAGTACTTTTGGTTCCTTTGCCATTTTAGTCCAGTTAATTCCAGCCCCCTTTTGACTATGTTTTTGTACCTCTGCTTGTAGTCATCCTTATTGCCAAAATCTCCTTTTTCCATTTTCATGTTGGGATAGTTCTTAGAATACTTTCTGCTACTTTATGATGAATATAATATTCTGTATGGTTGTTATTCTTCTTAAGGATCTGCATCCAAAATCATTTTCTCTATTTCTTGAACTTCCATCCCTGCTTCATCATTATCCTTTTCTATTTTGAATTATAACCTTCTGCCTGTGCTATGTATGAGCATAACTGTATACCTCCAAAGTATTCCTTTAAATTAGGTAATCCTAAAACACCTTGTTCTGTTGGAAGGATCATCTTATCTCATTTAACTATTGCTTTCTTCAGAATTCCCAGAAAAAGTTCCTTCAACTCTTTATTAATTATTGTCTACAACTTATCTTCTGGTTGATAGAAATATGCCTGACCTGTATATAAAATTAAATATACTAAAAACATTTTCACTCCTTGTATCGTACTATTCATATCCCTAAACAAGAGCTTCCAGTTTCTTAGTTTTTGTATTATATTTTGATGTTCTTCGTATTTCACTGTTGCAGTCATTACATTTGGGTAATCTGCTGGCAGGTTGCCCTCAGTCGTCTTGAATTCCAAAGTCTTGGGTCCTGCGTCAGTTGCTGTCTTCTCTTCCATGACGTCAGGTCGTCAGGGGTACAAAACATGCAGCCGACACCATTTTCTTTAGTCTTTCTTGCCGCGCGGTGCCCGAAGCAGAAGCATTTTGCAAGTGCCGGTCAGCCGACTACTGAAATATTCGAGTTTGAGTTTCAGAGCTAAAGTCTTCACTAAAGCTAAGTACCTCGCTGAGGAAACTTTTTTCTTGCTTCTTACCGATGTCAGAAAAAGTTAATAATTGTATTACTTCTGGGAAGCAAATACCTCATAAGGATTTCCATTTATACTGTATTCCTTGCCTAGGCCCTGATCACAACATGCTTGGCTGTTGGTTTTGTGCTAGATTTAACCAACACACTATTAAGTGTTGGTATATATTTTGCATCAAATTATTTTGGAAACAGATTTAACTACCCAGAAATGTCATCGGATAGCAATCCGACTACTGGAGTACATAATAAACGCAAAGAAAAGGACAGGGAAAGGCAGTCGAGATCCAAAACTGACGACGAAACTTCTCCTAAGCCAGTCACCGGTTCGCCAGTACTCAGTGAGGCGGTTTTGCAGCCCCTGATACCCGCTACCTTCAAGTCGCAGGCCTCTACCGACACCCATGTGAAGTCCGGCATGCCACAAGATACTCAAGGTATTGGACCGATGGATGTATCCCTCGGATGGGTCCGAAGCCGCTGAGCAAGCACCAGCTTCTGAGGGTGTATTCAGACCTCAACATTTGTATATCAAACCGACGACAGCTGCAAAACCAAAGACAAAAGCAACTTCTAAAACTTAAAAACTGACGCATGAGCCACGTGCACAGGCCTCTATGCCTAAAAAACAGATGATCAAAATGGCTGAAGACCTTATTACCTTGATCAGGGGTACCCATCCCCCTTCAGATAAGAGGCCTAGGCAAGACACTGATTATGAATCTTCAGATCAGGTTTCTGTTTCTTCTGATTCCTCTCCTGATCAGGAATTATTTATGTCTCCCTATGAGGATTCGAATGCTGAGGAGTCTATTCCATCTGCATCTCCTCCTGAGGATTATTCATTTGGAGAAACCTTGCATACTTTGAGGGAGCATTTTCACTGGGAGAGTCAAGACTTCTCAGAATCAAAAAGGAGGCTCAGGGATGCCCTTCTTCTCCCTCAGCACAAGCCTTTAGCCATTCCCCCTGTTTTAGATATTGTGGATGATGTGTTTTCAGAGTCTAGCTTGACCCCTGACTCCTTACCTCCAGCTCCCAGTAAGCCTGACAGATATTACAGGGTCCCTGACTCACATAAATTTTTATTTAGAACCCCTGCTGCTGATCCTGAAACTATTTCACTGGGTCCAAAGGGAGTTAAGGCCTCAACAGCAAAAAATCCTACCCCCTCTGAAAGAGATTCAAGGGCACTAGACAGATGGGGAAAAAGGTTTATACATCTGCAACCTTGGCAATCAGGGCCTTAAACTGTCAATTTCATATGCTTAAGTACCAACAACATATTATGGGATTGCTGAAACAGAAAATGATGTTGATTTCAGAATGTGCAAAAAATAAAGAATTGCAGGAATTATTGCATGCAGCTGAACAAGTTGGAAAGCATACTTTGCAATGTGGTTTTGATTCCTTAGAGGCCTCCTGCAGGGCCGCAGTTACTGGATCTGTGATTAGGAGGCATGCCTGGTTAAAGGAACAAAATTTGCCTGATCATGTTAATGCTAAATTGCTAGATGCACCTTTACAGCATAATTCTTTGTTTGGTATTAAAGCAGAAGAGGTTTTAAAGAAAATGGAAGACAAATCTAAGTCTATGCAAACTGTTAAAGACTTCTTACAAGTGCAGCCACCAAGATTCAGTAGACACTGGCCTGCAAAAATGTGGTCCTTTCCTGTGTCAGACAGAGCTCAAAGGGGCAAATCCAGACACCCTAAAGGTTCCAGATACCGGGTGCAAGATTCATACAGGTCAAAGCAATGGGGCGCTTCCACCTCCAAATCTGGAGGAGATAAAGGGCAAACCTACAGAAAGCAATCCCAATGACTTCCCTCTGCCTACACCAACCACTTATTTTTTGGCAGCACCCGTAGGGGGAAAATTAGCACTTTTTGCTCAAAATTGGCAGTTAATAACCCAGGACAAGTGGGTACTAAACATTGTATCACAGGTATATAGATTCCATTTCCACACTCTGCCAATGGCAAATGGTTGGTCAGATCTGCCAAAAAATCAATGGGCAGAGGCACAGAAACAGGTTACGTCCCTCTTGGATATGGGGGCCATTCAGACAGTACCAGAACAGGAAAAAGGACAAGGTTTTTACTCGACTGTTCTTGGTACCCAGAAAGGACAAGGCCTGGTGGCCAATACTGGATTTATCGATTTTGAACACATACCTAGACATTCCAAAATTCAAAATGCTGACTTTGCAGCAGCTTCTGCCCATGCTGGGCAAGAATGCTTGGCTGGTGACTTTAGACCTAAAAGAGGCATACCTGCATGTCCCAATAAGAAAATTGTGCAGAAGATACCTCAGATTCAAGGCTGGCTTAATGCATTGCCAGTTCTCTGCACTGCCCTTTGGCTTATCTACTGTGCCCAGGGTCTTTACAAATTGCCTGGCACCAGTAATTGCTTTTTGCAGACAAAGAAGTATACAAATATATCCTTACTTGGACGACTGTCTCATTCAAGCAGAGAACAAGGACACTCTTCTTCGACACCTGGCGTTTGTGAAAAGGTTTCTAACATGCCTATGGTACACAATAAACGAAAAGAAATCACAACTGGTACCCTCTCAAAAGATAACATTCCAGGGTGCAAGCTTGGATTCAACTGCCCAGATGGCTTACCTCATGCCAGACAAGCAAAGGCAACTGACTGCTTACTTCAAACTGATGGCAACAAAAACCCAGTCTTCTGCAAGGCAAATTCTGCAGGCTCTGGGCTTCATGGCATCCTGCATCCTACTAATTCCATATGCAAGACTGCATATGAGGAAACTTCAAGTGGTACCTAAAAAGTTTATGGAGTCAACATTCACACAGTCTTGAAACAATGATTCCTCTTATTCCCTGCCTGCAACAGGAGTTTCTATGGTGGACAAAGGTATGTCACCAAAACATGGGACTGCCCTTCACTCTACCCCTGCCATCCAAACCTTAACAACGGATGCGTCAGATTATGCCTGGGGGGCCCACATGGCAGGAAGATGCATTTACATATCAACCAGAAAGAGATGTTATCTGTTCAAAATGCCCTAACAACCTTCAAGGACTAACTTTATCCAGGACAACTACTGATAAAGACGGACAACACCACAGTCATGTGGTATATAAACAAGCAAGGGGGCACACACTCATACCCCCTTTGCAGATTAGCCATGGCACTGTGGGACACAGCCTTGACCTACCAAATACATCTTCAAGCTCAATTCCTGCCAGGAAAACAAAACACTCTGGCAGATGATTTAAGCAGAAACCTTATGGATCCTCACGAGTTGAAACTAAATTCCCAAGTCTTCAGCATGATAACAGAGAAATGGGGGAGCCCAGACATAGATCTATTTGCCTCTCCTCAAAATTATCAATTGAAAAGATTCTGCACAAGGACTTATCACAGACAAGCATGGAAAGTGGATGCCTTATCCTTCAGTTGGAAAAACCTATCAGTTTACGCCTTTCCTCCTCTGCCTCTTCTACCCAAGGTCCTCCTAAAAGTCTGACAAGAGAAGCCAAAGATGATATTAATTGCCCCGGACTGGCCCCGCCAATACTGGTACCCAATCCTAAGGAACTTGTCTCAATACCCAGCTTGGACCTTGCCTCAAAGACCACAGCTACTGTCCCAGCAAAAGAATCAGATTCTGCACAATCAACTGCAGACTCTGAACCTGGCAGCATGGCTAATCATGTAGTCATACAAACAACATCTCTCAGTAAAACTGTGATTGGATGTCATTTTGGAAGCCAGAAGGCCTAGTACTAGAAAATCTTATGCTGACAAATGGAAGAGATTCTGTGCTTGGAATCAAGCTCAAGGAACTGATACAGCAGAACAAAATATTCCTCAGATATTACAATACTTAACTGAGATGCTTGACAAACGCCTATCTTTCTCATCAATCAAAATCCATGCCTCTGTTATTTCGGCTCATTACAATACAGAGCCACCAATCTTTTCTCATCCTTTACTAAAGCAGTATCTTAGAGGAGCCAAAAATGTAAGGCCTCCTAGTAGATCACCATTACCTGCATGGGACCTCAATTATGTGTTGGAAAAGCTCACCCTGCCTCCATTTGAACCAGCTGCTACCGCTGATCTAAAGTTCTTATCATGGAAAACAGCTCTGCTACTAGCAATTACTTCAGCAAGAAGAGTTTCAAAGCTACAGGCCTTCATGGCTGTAGAGACTTTTTTCATATTTTACCCAGACAGGGTGTCTCTGAGGAGAAATCTTACTTTTATGCCTAAGGTGGTTTTCAGTGTGGCTCTTAACCAAACAATTCATCTGTCAACTTTTTATACAAATCCGCAGAACAAAGGGGAGAGAATTCTGCATTCCTTGGACATACACAGACAGCTAAGATTCTTCTTGAGCAGGACAAAAGCTGTAAGAAAAACTGAGCAATTACTAGTGTCATATGCTGCAGGATCAGAAGGAAACGCTATTTCAAAGCAGACAATTTCAAAGTGGATAAGCCACTGCATCCGTTTCTGCTACTTACACCATGGTAAACCTGTGCCCAAGGGCTTTAGGTCTCATTCCACCAGAGCTGCTGCTACGTCAGCAGCCTTTCTCAGAGGAGCACCAACCAAAGACATTCTAGAAGCTGCTACTTGGAGTTCTGTTCACACCTTTACAAAGCATTACCATTTGCCTCTGTACTCTAAGTCCAGGGCAGGCTTTGCCACTGCAGTGCTGCAGGTCCTTCTAGCTGCACCTAATGCTGTTTAGCTCCAGCCTCCCAACCATAGTTTTGGGATTCAACCCAAATTTAATAACTGCAGCAGTGAAACATGATGAACACAGTACAGTTGTGTACACTTACCATAAATGTAGATGTTCGAGTGTGTTCACTGTTGCAGTCCAGGTTACCCTCCCGCCATCCCCCTGTCATTCTGAAGTTTATCTTTCCTTCTCTATCTTCTACAACTTATGTGGTGTATTTGCTTGTAGATGAAGGTAAAGTTTATACTGATGCATGTATATATATATATATATATATATATATATATATATATATAATTTTGCTACCTTTTTGGGGGCACCTGACATCGGGGGCAAGAAAAACTAAAGAAAATGGCATCGGCTGCATGTTTTGTACCCCTGACGTCATGGAAGAGAAGACAGCAACCGACGCAGGACCCAAGACTTTGGAATCCAGGCCGACTGAGGGCAACCTGCCAGCAGATTACCCAAATGTAATGACTGCAATAGTGAATACACTCGAACATCTACATTTATGGTAAGTGTACACAACTGTACTTTTAGTGTCTTCCCACATATCCTTAGTTGCCAAAACAGAAACTTTTTTATGCCATACTTCTAAATACTTTGTCTTATTGTGTCCCCATAAATATGGATATTGCTGAACCAATTCAAGTGTGGATACATAATTTACAGTTATAGCCTTTGTTTTATCTTCATTAGACTTGTAATTGTTTCAAACTGTTCCATAAACTAAGATGTCCTTTTCTGGATTTAGCAGGTACAAAATAATACCTGCAAAAAAAGCTGATATTTTCTGATTACCATACCAGTTATATTCTTGCATTTTTGAGTCACTTATTTTCTTTGGCAGTGGATCTAAATGTAAAGCAAGTAAAGGTGAAAGAGGACTCCCCTGCCTTGTTCCTCTGCTCAAACGCATCTTATCAGAGATGAGCCCTTCCACTTTAATTCTTAACACTGATCCTTCATACAGTCTACTGAGTAACGTTATTATTGTATCAGGGAATACAAGTGCTTCATTGCCCTACTCATAAAATCCCAACTTGCTGTGTTGAATGCTTTCCCTGCATCAAGATCCGCCAACAACAGCAGTATTTTCTAACATTCTGCTTCCCTGTTGTAGTAATGTCAAATGTTTGCCTCCCGTGCACAAAATAACATTGATCCATATGTATCAATTTTGGCAACCCTTGTGCCATTCTTTTAGCTACTCTAGACATAAACACTTTATAATCATTGTTTAAATTTGAAATGGGTTTCTATTAAGCTGGGAATAATTAGTCTTTACTGTCCTTAGGTAATACAGCCACCCCAGCTTTCTTCCAAGATGTTGGTGCTTCCTTTTCTTGTAAAATACTGCTAAATCAAATCTTCCATCTGTTTATCATTTTCTTCCCTCCACAGGAGGTTTTGCTGAAGATTGATTAATACATTACTATTTGTATCTCATCTCTCGTACCTTAAGCATTAGTTTTTGAGCCTCATCTACCTCTAGCCTTGGAATAAATAAGTCTTCCACAAATATTTCCATATGTACTCATTCTTGGTTTTCTCACTTCTCTGCTTTATGCAAATGTTCATAACATTTATGAAATAGGTTCCCTAACTTTGGCAACAAGTCTTAAGACTTTCTGTTGCCTAAGCCATTGTGCTAAAAGTCTTAGTGCTCTGGAATTTTTCTCAAAAAATAATTGTTTAACGGTGATCTTTCTAAATTCATGCATGTTATCCAGATACTCCCTTATTTTCTCTTTAGCATTCTGCATTTGTCTCTCTTTTTGTTCTTTCAGATTCCTTTTATTTTAAAAAAACTTTAAACTTTGTTGTCTCCTCTACGTAATTCCTGTTTTAGTGCTGTCTCACAATTTTTATAGTATGTGGAGCTTAGCTGTTACAACATACTAAAATGTATAAAGAAAAAGAAAAAAAAATAGGAGCATAAGGTATTAATTCTTAATTGTCTTTTTCTCTTTTATTCCTACTCTGTTTTAAAACTCCATTTTCATTTTATCCCACTCACTAACTATAACTTCTGAAGATATTTTGTATCTTCCCTAATTACTCTTGAATAACTTCCACTACCCATTCCTTAAACTCCTATCTTTTTAAGAAGTAGATGGGAAAGCATCAGTGTCTCATTTTTACTTCACTTGCCCTGCATTTTTATCTTAGTTTTTATTGTTGCATGATTAGAAATAGTTATTGAATATGTGTCAAAGCTTTCAGTTAAATGCAAATATTCCTATGAAATGTAATTTCTCTCTAGCCTAACCCAGTTATTGTACATTGGGGAATATTACATAAATTCAGTCCGAGTTCCTACTACAAAATTCACATTTTCCATACCAAATATTTTCAAATATTTCTTCAGAAATCTACCCTGTTTTTCTAAAGTTTTCCTTCTAGAGCCCCCTGAAATATCCTCACTATTGCGTATCAAGTTTCAGTCTCTACCTATGTGAAATATTTCCTGCTGAAAGCTGATTATTTCTCCCAGAATTTTAATTTTCTTAAGATGCATAATAGCAGTTTTTGGTGGGGTATAAATACATGCCAGCATAATCCTCCTCTGCTGCCAGTAGCCCCTTACTACCACAAATATGCCATTATTATATTTTTCCCTCTTCTACCACTGTTGAAGACCATCTAAATTGTAATTGCCCCTTTTTATTTGTCCCTGATATTCTGCTTAATATCCATCTTGAAATTGTTTGTTTGTCAAATTCACATGCTAATTTCTTTCCAAATGTGTCTCCTGCAACATTGCTATTTGCACTCTGCATTTCTTAGGTTCATAGGTAGGTACTAGGCCATCTATACAAGCCCAGCCAAAAAGGTACCCTGGCTTTTGCCACCCAAGAAAATTATTTTCCTGTGCCACTGTCGAGCAGAACCACGGAGGTGATCCCCGGGGAGAATTTCCTATTTCCCATCCAATCATCAAGATTTTTCTTGAAAAGTGCTAATGAGGAACTTTGTTTGATATAGATAGGTAGTTTATTCCAGAGTATGGGAAGTCTCTGGGACAGGAATCTATCCCTCTGGCATGTTCTGTTTAATGTGGTGACAAGGTTTAGGTCCCTAGAGCGTGTAGCTCGGAGGGATTGGGATTTCTTTAAGTGGAGCATGTGCAACAGCTCTGGGTTTGACATAGCTTTGTATGTTAGGCAGAGATCACCTCTGACTAGGTGATATGCGACGGAGTAAAGCTGGAGTTTTTTGAGATGGTCTGCGTAGGGCATCTGTTTGAGGCCGGCAATCTTTGTGAGGTATTTCTGCGGCCTTTCCAGTTGTTGTAGATGTCTTGTGAGGTACATACCAAAAGGGGCATTGTACTCTATAATGGGTCTAATGAGTGATGAGTAGAGGGGAACAATGACCTCTTTTTTTCTGGATGAGAAACCTTTTGTAATGAGGTGTGCCACGGAGAAGGATTTCCTGACTACTGTGGCGATGTGATTATAAAGGAGAGACTACTGTCCACCTGTGCCCCAAGGTCTCTTATCACACTTTCAGTGTTAAGTATACTACCACCTATGTTGTAGTTCATGGGTACAGAGTTTTTACCAAAGGGGATGACAATGCACTTTTTGGCAATGAGCTTGAGGCCATGGCTTTGACACCAGACATCTGTCTCAGTGAGGCCCTTTTGTAGGATGCCCATATTGTTAGGAGTTTCGATTATGGCTCCTAGTTTGCTGTCATCTGCGAACTTCATTAGCCAAAGACCTTCTGTGTTAGCCTGTACTTCAGAGAAGTAGATACCAAACAGGACTGAACCCTGTGGTACTCCACTTGTCACTGGTCTGAAGTCAGATTTGGAGTCTGCTACTTTCACAGTGTGGGTTCTGTCAGTGAGCCAGTTGGCAACCCATCTTGTGACATAGGGATTTATACCTAGTTTAGTGAGTTTATCTATAATTCCAGAGTGGGGGATGGTGTCAAAAGCCTTGGCAAGATCTAGATAGGCTGTGTGAACCGCCTTACCCTTGTCTACGGCTTTTGTGACTGCTTCAAAGAAGTCTATCAGGTTTAGGAGACATGATCTGCCTTTTACAAACCCGAACTGGGTGGGATCCAGAGTTTGGAGATCAACAATATCTTTGTTTATAAGTTCCATGATGATATGTTCCATGACTTGCAGACCAGGCTCGACAGGCTAATGGGGCGGTAGTTCCTGGGGTCCGTGGTGGCTCCCCCCTTCTGGAGTGGGATAACCGTTGCTGTGTGCCATTCACCAGGCACATAGCCTGAGGTGAGGCTATGATTGAACATGGTACTTAGGTGGGGTGCCAGTTCGTTCTGTAGTTCATGTAGAACGCAGCCTGGGATGTTGTCTGGTCCCATGGATGCTGTGTTCTTGGCTGTAGAGAGTGTGGCTTTTACCTGTGCAGCCGTGATTACAAGAACTTTGCATTCTTCTGGTATAGAGATGGGCTCTTTAGGGGGTGAGGGGGGGGGGGTAAAGTTAGCACTGAACCTGTATGCCAGGATGTTGGCAATATCAGTTGGGTCTGTATATTTAGTGCCATTGTGCTGTAACTCAAAGCAGATTTGAGTGTTGCCATTGAGATTCTTGACATAGCTATAGAATGCTTTGTGGTTGTCTTTAGAATCAGTGGCGATTTTGTTTTTGTAACTAGCTTTGGAGGATTTTATCAGGGATCACAGCTTCTTACTGAGGCTGACCAGGGAGCTCCTCCACTCATGGGATTTTACTCTCTTTTGCAAGAGTTTCTTCCTTCTGTTGTACAGTTTGTTTATGGCAGGGGACCACCAGATTGGCTTCCTTTTTTTGGAGGATAGTGTCTTGATTCTGTTTGGGATAGCACGATCCATGCACTCATGTAAGTGTTTATAAAGTGCAATTGTGTAGGATTCAGTAGTCGTAACTGTATTGTCCATCTGCATGGGTGTCATGAAGTTCACCACTTCTGTCTTTCTGTCTTAAGAAGCATGAAGTTGGCTTTGGAGAAATTTTTTACCATGGTTTCCTTAATGGGGGGGGGGGGTGGAGGCAGGATGTGGATATCTAGGGTAATTGGCTTGTGGTCGGAGCGAACCAATGAGGCAGTGACTTCAGGTGTGGAACACCGGTCACTCATATTGGTAATGACTAGATCCAGGATATTGTTTCCCCTGGTGGGGGTGTGGATAAGTTGATCCAGGGCATTGGAGTTTATGAATTCCAGAAAGCGTTGAGCGAAGGAGTTGGTACATGAGTAGTTTTCCCAGTTAATGGTGGAGTAGTTGAAATTGCCCATTATTAGGGTGTTTGGTTGAACCCTAATATTTTCCAGTACATCAAGAAAAGAGGAGTGGGAATCCTGGGGCATGGTGGGTGATCTGTAGCAAGCTACAATTTGGATTGCAGTTTTGCCCAGAGTTAGTTGCACTTGGATAACCTCGGCTGCATTATGCTGAGCAACTAGCCTGGCGGTGTGGATATCCTTAATGAATATGGACACACCTCTGCCTTTGGTGTTCCGGTCCAGGTTACATGGCCGAAAAGTCTTTTTCTTAATATAAGTCTATTTCTTAATATAATTCAGTACTATTTCTTTTTTGTATATGTTCCTCTAAAGCCGTGTATGTTCCAAGATAATATAGATAGCATAGCCATTATGAAAAGATCCATTGTTCCCACCTATTATACATGAAAGTTTTTTTTTACTGTGTATTGCCAACTTTTGTGTTACATGCACAGACTAATGTTTGGCAGGCTGATCTTTTTTACAGTTATTTCTTTTTGTCTCCATTTAAACCTATGCCACATTTTTCAATACTTTTTGTTTTAATGATAACCCTCAAACAAAAAACTAAATATATTTTCAGAACACCTTCATCCCGTATTAGCATAGAACAAATGCATGAGACCATAAAGTTAGGTTTAACCCTCCAGATTGGAACTATTGCCCAAAATCTACAGCTACACCCACAGACATCACCTAGCCTGATATTAAGGTAACCCATACTAAAGCACATGCTACAGCCTGTGTTCCCACTTACACTGATTGCTGTATGTTTTTTCTTACCTCTATCCCCCTCCCAGATATGAAAAACAGCTTGTATGCTTTCAGAAAACATCAACTTTTAGCCTTAAGAAAAAGTGCAGTGACTATCTTTTAATAAAACTAAATTGAACAATGTTCTGTTAAATGCATTAAAGTATTAAGGCTGTTATGAAGACTACTTTCTCTTGTTCATGTCCTATACTTTCAGACTTTATTTTTCACTGAACTGCTTGAAATTGTACCTTTAAATGTTGGATTTCCTTCAGCAATGAATGTTCAGAACCCTCAAGATTAATTGCTTGCATCTGTAGACAGCTCGTCTCCATGGAAAAGTACTCAACAATAAATCTTTGTATGTTTCACTCAGAACAGAATTTACAGCTGTCTTCATTTGAAGATGTATTGACTCCCACTGAACATTTGCTAATTAGGGGAAAAAGCTAATATCTTTCCAGATGTAAGAAACTTAGCATTTTACATGGCTTTCTTATTTTGTCTTATTTTAAAGCCTACTTCCTTACAAAATCACTTGTTTATAGCTTAAGCCAAGAGCATTAATATAGAGATTCACTCTTGTAAAATAAAAAGAAATATCCTAATTCTACATATAATATCAACAGTGCAATTTTACACCCCATCCACCCCCCAGCAACCCAAAATCATAGTATATTAACATTAAACTTGCTTTGTCGAGCATTTCTTTGCTTTGGAAGGAGGCTGTACCCACTCAGCTGCACCTTCATAGTTGTAAGACCTGTATTTCTTGTAACTAAAAGGCTTGTTTACTTTAATATCTTTAACACATACAGCAATCACTGAAAAGACCCACACACACATTCAACATACCACTGACTGCACATCACACAAAACTGCTCTACTATGTAAAACACAGTTTATATCATGAAAGGTTTTATACAAATAGTAATGAAAACATAAAATTGTTTACTTACAGTTACATTAATGATATAAAATGGGTTATATGCTCTACAGTTCACCAATATGTTTAACAAAATCAGCACAAGTCCAGTCATTTTCACCACATTTTTCTTGTAAAGGCATATTTCCCAAATGTGATGCTTTGTAGTCTCCCATTTATTCACTAAATTCAGTGTTGCTTGGATTCCTGTTCATCTCCATCTCCCAGTACCAGACTCTTGTTCAAGTCCAAGAGGCTCCTGATTTTTCTAGTCAACCCCTGTGCTTTTTTCTGTCTCTTAAGCGGAACATTGGATAAGCTTTCACTGGCAAAATCTTTCTATTAACTTTGCTATCAGAAGAATAAGAAGCTGAGTTCCCCTCTGCTTTCTGGCTCACCTTTTGTTGGATAAACGTTTTTATCTCCTCAGTAGCCTGTTTTGCATCAAAAAATGTATTTGATCCTCCAGGAAAAAATACTCCAAAGGCAACTTGATACAACACCTTAAATCTCACACATGCATTTCCCCATTCCCTGATTGCTGGGATAAACTTGCTTCTCTAATGCCTAGTGTCAGTGAGTAACCATTTTCTATAAACACTGTTGTCTCCATTTATTTAGCCTTTCTGCCACAGTTTTGTCAAGATCAGCTCTTTTTGTTGGTATGATTGTATCTTTACTAATGTTGGTCTTGGCTGCTTTCTCATAAGCAGGTTTGGATTATACGCTCAGTGTGCCCTTTGAGTTAACTGCTGTTGAATACCATTCCAGTTGCTTATTTGTGCTTTCATAAAATTAATATAGTCTAGTTTCTCTGGTACATCAGAAAATCTCAGGTTTTCTCCGCATGCTCTTAGTGGTTCAGGCCGAGGGAATGGCTTGCCTGTCCTGGGAAGGAGGCTGCACCCGCTGTGATGAGGCAAAACAATGGGAAGAATTTTAAGCTTCATTTTGATGGATGGGGAGTGGACAAGTGTCCAACTTGAGTTACTAATATAATTCTTTTGCCTCAAGGATACTGTTAAAAATTACCTCCCAGTGCTGTTCTTAGGCATTCAGCCAGAAAGTAAAATATTTTTTAAATGTACACAAACTATTGATCTGAAGTAGTTAACTTCATTTGGGCATCAACCTATGGGTCTTCGGATCCATATCAGATCCAAGCCGGCAGTTTTCAACAGCAGAGATCTGAGCTCAAAGCTCCTCCCCCTACCCATAACCCCCTGCCAACCCTACGTGACCCCAGATCTAGTTTGCCATGGTTGAAGCCAGCAGCGTGATCCTTGTGCTCCAGGCTTTGACAGCTCCTCCCTTTGAGCCTGCAGCCTCAGTGGATCTCAAATTATTATCCTGGAAAACAGCATTCCTTGTCGCTATCACTTCGGCCAGAAGGGTGTCTGAGCTACCAGCCCTTTCTGCCAAACCACCGTATTTGATCTTTCACAAAGATAGAGTATCCCTCAGGACCAATCCCTCTTTTCTTCCTAAGATTGCTTCTGAATCAAATATCAATCAAACCATTAATCTACCTGTCTTTTTTCCCAATTGCCAAAACAAAGGCGAATACAAGTTGCATTCGTTAGATGTTCATAGACAACTTCTTTTCTATTTACACAGAACTGCTGGTCATAGGCAATCAGATCAGCTGTTCATTTCCTTTGCAAAATCTAATTTTGGAAAATCAGTGTCAAAAGTCACACTGTCCAGGTGGATATCATAGTGTATTCTACTAGCATATGAAAGTTCTGGCCAGCCTGCACCTCAGGGAGTCCATGCCCATTCTACTAGATCAATTTCCACATCTGCTGCATTTTGTTCTAGGGTCTCATTGGATGAAATTTGTTCAGCAGCCACTTGGGCTTCATCTCATATCTTTATAAATCATTATAAGTTGGACCTGGTCTCCAGAGGGAGAGCATCTTTTGGCTCTGCAGTGCTCTGGAACATCCTTCCATGAGGACCTCCCAAGAATTAGGTAGCTGGAAACTCTGTCCCATAGGTTGATGCCCAAATGAAGTTAACTACTTCAGATTAAGAAGTTATGTACTCACCATAACGTTCCATCTGAGTAGGTAAACTTCATTTGGCAGCAACCGTCCCCCCCTCCTTCCCCCTGACCCTCGGATGTTATGTTACTATTTGGTCATCTGATTGTATCGAGGTCAGACCATAGGTAGGGTAGGAGCTTGGAGCTCGGATCTCTGCTGTTGAAAACTACCGGCTCAGATCCGATATGGATCCGAAGACCCATAGGTTGCTGCCAAATGAAGTTTACCTACTCAGATGGAACGTTATGGTGAGTACATAACTTCTTATTTTTTAAACAAACTTGCCTGTAAGGTTATACAATTCAGTTTCAAATGTGACATCTGAAAAATGGGTCTAGACAGTCAAATTCCTTGATATTGTTATAGCACTAACCCCAATGTGAGTGGGGATCATCACTTAACCTTTGTAAATGATTTTTATAAAACTAAGCTTAAGAAAAAATACTTGAATACTATAGTGCAAAACAACTACATCAAGATGGTTAATAAAAATATTGCCAATGTAGTCTGAAAATCATAAGAAAGTAGTAGTGGTAGGGTTTAATTTATCTAAAAATAATTCAGACTGTTCATGCATGCCAGTTCAAATGAAAAACATATCCTCAGTGTACCTTACATATGCAAATGTAAAAAGACTCAGCTTGTATAAACAAAGACCTTTCCCAATCCACAAGTATTACATTTGCAAACATTGAGGCCATAGCAATATCTCTCATTGAATACAAAAATGATTAGTTAAGATTTGCTGGAGGAATGGCAGGTAGTACAAATGGTTAAGGCTATGAAATGTTAATGACCCCCTTCCTGTCATCCATAGTATGATTCCCTCAGCGACCTTTTCTCTGCTGTGTGAACCTGACCAAGTCCTTTAACCTGACAGTTTTCTCAGGTCACCTTGTGTCCAGTGACTTACCTTTAAAAAAAAGAAAAGAAAAAAAGCTCTCAGAGTATACATGACAGACGAATATCATTGGAAGAGAGTGTATTAGTATCTGCCAGAAAACGTTTAAGACCTCCTTCCTTTGTGATACAAGAGTATAGTGCATTTGATTTCTCATTAATGAATGATGCATCTTCCTTAAACCCTGTAAATGTCCAAGGTTTTTATTTTTTTTAAATACCAGAAATCGTTAACAAAAGAAACATTGTTTTTATCTCTCTGTTCAGCTTATTTTCCATATATAAAGCTAGGAGTTCTGTCTTAGAACCAGTAGCTGACAAATTTGGACAAAAAAAAGAGGGTGATTTCTATTTTTATGAGTCCTGGTATTTCCAGATTAGGCACCAGCAACTAGAATGAATAACCTCAAATAAAGAATGTGCCCATGTTAATACACCATTATGCCATAGCTCAACCACTACGGAGTGAGTACTTTTTAAAACTAGTGCTATCAAAAAGTGTTACTTCTTTATAACTGAAAGTGTCTTAAATGTAAACTCAGCATTTTATAATTGTACACAGTGTTGTCCATTGTTTGCCTTCATGTAGTTTATTGAGCTGTTGCCCTGTAATACTTTTAAAAAGTCATGGTCTTGACGAGTAGTAGTTTAAAAGGGGTCTATATTAGAACAGGGAAGAGGCGTTTAATCGAACGCCTCTTCGTCGACACATATAGAGCGAACGCACTAAAGCATGAATGCTCAAAACAGTGATTTCTTTCCCTGGGAAAGAAATCGCTTGGCCTTCCCCATGTGTTTGCCTTTTTCCCCACTGTAGTGTGATCTTGGAGTTAGTATATTTAGTTAGGAGGGTGTGTGGGGGGGGGGTGAAGTCCCCCACATTGTAATGTTTGAAAGTGTGTGTGTTTGTGTGTTAGTGCTACCGATTTCTTTCCCAGGGAAGGAAATCGGTGTTCTTTGCATTCACTGTATATGTGTCGACGAAGAGGCTTTCGATTAAATGCCTCTTCGCTGTTCTAATATAAACCTGTTTAAAAGTGTGACTTATGAGGCTTAAAAGACCATATGGAAATATCTGTTTCACAGACTATCTTGAATGCAGACAAGGCTGAAGTAAAATGGGGATTAAATATATTACTGCATTTATTATAATTTTTTTAAAAAGATCTGGCTGCAATTTACTGCATTATAAAGCTTAAATAGAGTTGTAAAAAGTCTGAGTTCTGTAAGTGTTCATAAAATACTGTTTGTTTTGAATACAACAAAGTCTCCTTTGTAAAAAGATGAGCAGTTCATTAAAAAAAATCTCTCACTCTATATCTGTTGTTAAATTCCTTTCTATAAGAGACTGGACACCCTCTTTTCACCACATAATTCCTTCTCTTAGAAGTAGGTTTATTGGAAATACTTTGAGTTGCACTGTGTTGGTGGTGCAAGAGGATATAGACCTAACTGAGACGTTCTGATAACCAGTTGCTGTGATCTACTATGTTGTTTCTGGGGAGATGGAACTAAAACTACTTTCCTGGTGCATTCTTATTCAAGAGGGTTAAAATTTCTTATTTATTTCTATTGTATTTACCTGGATGGTCTGATGGGGTTGTACAACAAAGACTCTTTACAGTGGATGGCCAAGGAGAAAAGCTCCATTTGTATGGTTAGTTCACATTACAGTATAGTTAGTTAACACTATACAGTAGAATATTTACATTATTCACATAGTAGGTTTCAGTAATTTCAGTTAAACAGTTTAAAACATGAACACTCTTTCTGATAGTGGTATTTACTTTATTTAGAGGGAACTATGTTACAATAATTTCCTATGGATTTTACAGCAAACACGTGTCGTGGAGATAGTAATTGTAGTATCTAAAGACAGACAAAGTTAGGATAAAAACGCAGCATCTAGAGTCAATCTTAGTGAAGATAAAAGTTGCAGTGTCTAGTGACGACAGGAGTTACAGAGTAAAGGGTAATAGGTGATTAGGGTAGGGTGAGAAGCATTAGATGAATCTGTTGGATAGTAAGATATCAGTTTAGATTGAGTATGTATTGTAGAAGATGTCTTTTGGGTGTTTGTAGGGGAAAGATGGGGTAGGATAGGCTAGATGGCAGGTGAATATGGGTTTTCTTGGGAAGAGATGGTGTGTGGTTTGTTGTATAAGAGTGGTGGTTTGTGGGGGTCTGTGTTACAGCTGCAGTGTGACATGTTAAGCAGAAGAGATTTTAGACCGAGTTTAAAATTATGATGGGAATTTGTCTAATATCCATGGGAAGGTTGTTCAGTAGTTTGACCACATGACTGGTGTGCAGGACATTGCCATGGGATTTGTTGCTTTTGGTGAGAGACACCAGTTGTGAGGATTCTTATCTTAAGGATTGCAGTGGACTGTACCATAAGTGATTGTATTGCTGGGCATTTTCGAGGCTACTAGAGTATATTGTGGGTGTTTTTCAATTTGGCAAAGTCAAGTTGGTTGGTTGGTAAAGTCCAATCAAGATACAAACATACAACTATTTCAAGCATGGGCATTAATGCCCTTCTAACTTGCCAATATACCAAAACACTTGTTCCTATAATAAGTGTCCGGGCTGTCCTTAAAAACATCTAAACTACTACTTCCTTTAATGTAATTTGGTAATCTGTTCCATGCATCAGCTGTTTTGTCAGAGAACCAATTAGTACACTTCTCATTCCTATAGTATCTTTTTTTAATTTCTCCAAATCTTTTGGGTTTCTAACACTATGACAGGAATGGACACCATTCCTAAGTCAAAGTATAATTAAAGTTCATGAAATTAGTATTGTTTCAATCTTTGATGTCAGCCAAAAGTGATCCTGGCAGCACTCACAATGTGCCCAGTAATGACTCCTCCTGCAATTCGTACGGGGTTACATAGATTGGTAACATATCTAAATACAATTGTAGATTTTTTTTTTTATAATACCCATTGCTGCAGCTACTATTGGAACTGTCTGGGTATCTTTCTTCCACATTGCTCTATTTCTGCCTTCAGATCCTGATATTTTATGACTTTGTGTTTCTCTGTACCCACGACACTGTAGTCACTGGGTGTAGCAATTTCAATGATCAGTGCTACTTTTGTCTTCTTTTCTTGGACCACTATATCTGGTTTTCTAGCATCTGTCTTTTGAACTGTTGGTAATGGGTGGTCCCATGTGATATAAACTTCATCATTTTCTATGATGCTTTGTGGCTCATGTTTCCAGTGTTTTTCAGACACTTCAGTACCATAATGTTTGCACAATCCCACTGCAACAGTCTTGCCACATTATTATGCCTTTCAGTATACAGTCCTTCTGCCATTAGTATGTCAGAATCAGCAATGAGGTGTGCAAAGGTTTCCTATTCAGTTTTACAAAACCTACATTTGTCTGTTTCTCCCACATTTTCAGTGGACTTTGTAAACCAGCGTGTACGTAGTCCACTATCTTGAGCTGCTAATATTAACCTTTCATCTCTTGGTTTGAATTTCCCTCTCCTTAACCATTCCTGTGTTCGTTCCTGATCAACATGAGGTTCTTCCAGAAGTTTTCTATACTTGTAACTATATTTATGCTTTCTCCACATTTCTTGCCTTCTCCTCTGGTCCTTCACCTTATATTCTTTCTTTTGTTTTTTGGCACATTCAGTTGCTGCCTGATTTTTTTCTACTTCTGGTTTGGTTTCCATTCCTGCTTGACGCCAATATGCTTCTGCTAAATTAAGCAGCTAAGTCATCTTAGATTTATTCTCTTCATGTTTCAAAACTTTCACTACATTTGGGTCTTGTGAGGTCAGCAGATATGTATGGAGTCCCATGATTGGAGATCTATACATGTAATCAATTTCATGGAGGCCCATCCCTCCTTCGGAACAGGGAATATATAATCTTGGTATACACAGATCTTTATAAATCATTTGGTGAGCATGAAGCATCCTTCCGGTTTTCGTATGTAATCTATCCAACACATTTTGGGACCAGTCATTCACCCCAAAACTGTAAGTTAGGACAGGAAGAGCAAATTGGTTTATAGCTTAGATGTTATTCCTAGATGTCAACACTCTTTTCAGGATTAATTTAAGTCTTCTAAAGTATGCTTTACTAAGTTGTATTTGCAATTGTTCATGTTTTATTGTTGATCCTTCATCAGTTCCCAAATACTTATACACTCCCTCTTGCTCAAGTTCTTTTATATCACATTCTTGTCCCAAACTGATGTTTTCCTGCTTTAAAGGTTGCTTTTGCACACTTATCAAGACTAAATGACATTCTTATATTATCTGAAAAAGTTTTGACAACCTGCAGCCGAGCTTTCAGTTCCTCATCTGATCAACAAAGAGAAAATGAGAAGTCTTTACACTTTGTTGTTTTTTAGGAGCCAAATTGTAGCCATGGCCTAAGTTGTTAAGTAAATAGCATAATGGATTAATGGCAGGGCAGAATAGCAGCTGTGACAGAGAGTCACCCTGGAATATCCCCCTTTGAATTTTTATCCCTGGGATAATAATCTGTCCTTTATCATGGCTTAATTGCAAAGTGGTCTACTACTGTTTCGTGGTCACAATCACTGTACGGTGTATCTTATACATTTTTAAATACCCTTTTATCCATGAATGTGGGATACTATTAAATGCTTTTTTTATTGTCAGTCTATGCCATACTTAAATTCTTCCCCTTTTTACAGTTCTCCAGTATGACTTTATTCAACAACAAATGATCCTTTGTTCCATATGACTTTCTTTTGTTGCCCTTTTGTTCTACTGCTATAATTGAGTTTTCTTGTAAATGACTATAAACTTTGTTAGCATCATTTCCCATGTATAGTTTATATGTTGCCGGAAGGCAGGTATTGGTCTAGAATTTCTAGGGTAGCTTGCAAGTTCACTCTTAAGAAGGAGCATTGTTTTGTCTTTTGGTTGGTGTCTGTTCGGGGTGCACATATAAATAGTTCTTACTCATGGCTAAATCCTCGTGCAAAGATGTTAAAGTTAGTTACTGCATCTGTGCCTGGGGTTTTCCAATTAAAGGCTTTTCTTAACTTTACCTCAATCTCTCTGGCTGTTACTTCATCCCATTTCATATCCTGCATCTTTAAACTTTTTATTCTTTCGTTTACTTCTTCTGTCCATTTAGCATGTTTGTTATGTTCCACAGGATCTTCATAGATACTTCTCCAAAATGTATTTACTTCCTCTTTTTTGGCGGTCTTTCACTTCCTTTTACCTTATTTCCCAGTTCTCCATAACATTTTTTTGGGTCATCGATAAATTGCTTATTTTGTACTTTTCCTTTATATTTATCTGTGTATCTTCTAAGTTTTTCCGCTTGTGCAGAAATCTTTAGTTTATTTGCAATAGTGCATGATATATCCTGGTATGTTCTAATACTGTGCATTGCTTTAATCACATCTCTCTTTCTTAGTATTTTTGCTGATATATTCTCTCTTCTATAGTCTTCTAAGAGTGACACTTCTTGTCTTAATTGATTCTTCTATGATAGTATTAGATTTCTCCCCTTTCTTTCCCTCACTGCCCTGTGTTCTTGTGGTAGAACTTTATCAGTTATTAATTTACCAACACACTAATATATCCTGTTTACTTCTGTTCTATCACATGGATCTCTATGGACAGTTCTAATTACTGCATTAATTTGTTTTAGCATACTTCTGACTTTTTGGGTTTTATTGACCTTCTGCAGTCTGTTTCTCTCACTGATCTTAATATATCTATCCATGTCTGTTAAATCAAGCAACTCTTCTCTTAGCTCATTTTCTTCCAAACTGAGGGCACATCCCTTGTTTCCTGTGGGAATTCCATACAAAGTTCTATAGCATTTTCATGTAACACCTTCTCTTTAATTTCATCCTGTGCCATCTGTTACTCTGTCATATGGGAACTCACTGGCCTATTACTCCTAAACATTGATTGCATCAGTTTCCTGTCCGTTTCCTTGCTCTCTAGTTTCAAGTGAATGTTTATACTGATTTCCTGTAGAAGACTTCAAAATATCATCGATATCGCACTTGACCAATTGCTTCCTGTTCCACTGGTTTCCCCTTAATTTGGATATCCATTACTCTATCCTGTTGTGGTGCTTTCTGCATTCGATTTTCTACACTGAATCCTTCACTTTGTAGGTACTCCATAACCTCAGTTTCTATTTATTTAACTTCTGCATTACTGATCTCATTTTCTACTTTTCCTCTTTGTCTTCTTATTTTTTTGTATTGTAAAATGTTCCATGTACGGATTCCTTTGCCAGTATTTCTCTTCAAATATCTTTGGTGCTGCTCTTTTTGTCTCCATAGGGGTTCCCCAAGGATCCATCCTTGGACCCCTACTCTTCTGTGTTTTCACCAATAATCTAGCTTCTGCCACCAAACATGGCACACTCATACAATACGCAGATGACTCAACCATCATCTGCTCAGCCCAGTCCCTACCCAAACTGCAAAAAGTCACACAGGAAGCCTTTTCCTCTGTTGAAACTTGGTTATCTGATGCCCAATTAATACTCAACCCAAACAAAACTAAACTACTCATCTTCCAACCCACCAAACATACTCAAAACAACTCTCACTTCAACATCACAGCAAAAGACAACACCACTATATACCCAACTGAACACACCAAATTGCTAGGAGTGGAAATAGACAATAAACTGAAATTTGACATTCACATATCCTTGACTATAAAAAAGTCCACAGTAAACTAGGTGCGCTATACAGAAATAAGCAACTTCTCACCAAAGCAGCAAAGATTTCAATAGCAAATTCCTACCTTATCTCCACCCTACTTTATGCCTGTCCAATATATACCAATCTAAGGCAATGCAATTTAAACAAGCTAGAGACCTGCTACAACAAAATCGCCAAATTCGCCACAGGGGCATCCTACCGTAGTCACCACTGTCTCTCACTTGCTGAACTGGGCTGGCTTGAACTCCCTCACCTCCTTCAATGGTATCGACTCTCACTTGCCCACAAACTAGTAAATCATCCACTAAATGTCCCATCCCTCCAGAATCTACTCCAACCCTAGCGCACCACCAGACCACTAAGATCCAGCAACAAAAATCACTTGCAGATCACTAAAGCCAATAACTCTGCTGGTGAAGCACTATTCTCTTGCACCATAGCCAAATTATGGAACTCCCTCCCACCCACAATTACCTCCATACCATCATTCAAAACTTTACTAAAAGCGCATCTAAAAACATGCTGGCTATGCCCTTGCAACTCCCACTCTAATATCACCCTGCCCATCCAACCACTACCTTTCTTTCCACTCCACTAACTACCTTGATTATAGCAAGCTCAGATGCTCATAAGCCAGTACTTATTATACAGCAGGAACTTCTTCTTGTAACATTTGTTAATGTTTGTTATGTACTTCACAGATAAAGATTCTAGTTGTCTACTGATGTATTATGTTCTTCATCTGTAAATATGTTGTAAGTAATTGCTATGTAAATTGTTTATCGCTATGTAATCCAATGTAACTACTGTCTGTTTATTTTAACTGTGGAGCTTTTCTCCCTGGGCCTCCGCTGAAAATGGACCTACATCCAGTCGGACACTCCCAGTCAACAAATATAAATAAATAAATTGTATTGGTTACTTTTGCTTTCTCCTTTGCATAAATATTACCCTATATTAAATCTCTTTTTCTTTGCCACGTCCATATTTCTACGTCGGTTGTCTGACGATTCTCTAGTAGTTTTTGATAACTCCAAACATTTCCCAGAGGTAGTTGTCTCTAAAAGCCCTCTATACCTGAATAAGATCTCCTCTTAGATATCTGTAAGAGACACTGCACAAATTCAGTGTTTCATAGTAACTTAAATGTTCAAATCCGTGGATGCTCTTGGTATATTTCTGCTGTACTCCTTCCAGTTTACTCATGCATGTTTTCTTATAGGGTTTTCATATTGTTATTCTATGTTCAAGTTTGGGTCTAATGTAACTAACAAATAATAACGTCATCGTCTTTGATTTCCTAGACTTCATAAATCTTTTTGTACAACCTATAGTTCTATAACTATCATTAACCAATTGGCTGATATGATTAGAAAAACTCATAGCTGAGTCTTAACATATACCCAGGTCCTTAAATGAGTCTACAGTTTCAGTCACTGTGTGCTATATTAAATATTCACCTTTCAGTTTGTGTCTCCCAAATCTCATATGCTTAGTTTTAGATGTATTTATCAGCATATTATTCTCCTGTGCCCAAATGGTCAAATAAGTGAAGTTATTTTGCAGACATGCCTTATCTGTAACGCAGGTAATCCGTGTACCCAATTTCAGGTCGTCTGCATATAGACTGTAGAACGCATCAGATGAAAAAGTTAGGTCTGATAGATACAATCTAAACAACTAAGGGCCTAGAACAGAGCCCTGTGGAACACCCTGACTGTAACCAAGGATTTCACCTGTCCAGTTGCTGTACAATACTTGCCATGTCCTATTTGTCAGCCATGCATCTGTCCATCTTATCAAGAGTATATCAGTACCTGGTTGTACTAATTTATTGATCAGTGTTTTGTGTATGACCCTGTCAAATGCTGAAGTTAAATCTATATAAATTACATCACAGCACAATTTTTCATTCATAGCTGTTATTATATTATTATAGAATGTCATGTTACAGGTGGTAATAGATCTATTTTCAACATATGCATTCTGAGATATGTTTTAAAGCCCAAACCTATCCAGTTGTGACAATAACTTATAAAATATTACCTTCTCCAATATTTTTCCACACCATGAAAGTAGACTTAAGGGTCTGTATGACTCTGGGTTTGTCCTACTCCCCTTTCCCTTAAAGACCGGTTTAATAATCGCATGTCTCCAATCTTGAGGAATCTCCCCATATTTATATGACCTAATGTAATAGACCTGAATAATAGATATAATAGTACCATAAGTTCTTGCTGAAGTGTTCTCAGGTCATTGCTACTAATTCCGTCTCCTCCATGTACTTTGTTTGAATCCAGTTTGCGCGGTTCTTTTTCAATATAATCGAATTTGATTCCAGTATATGGGGATTACTTGGATGTCACTAGGACAATTTATCACCCCTTTTGTGGAGCCAAACTGTTTTGCATAAGATTTTGTAAATAAATATGTCTATAATCTCTTGTGTCTGAGAATAAATTTTAGAGTCTGCATACAGTTTATCAGTGTGTGTGTCTTTACGCCTTCCACGTCTTATGTATATCTTTATATAAATTTTCTTAAAATTTTTCTTGATCTTGTCTCACACTATGCTTAATCTGTTTGTCCAGCTTGTTTATTTCAGTTTTCAAAGTTTTAGTTTGACCTCTCTTCCATTTATTATATATTTTTGTCTCTCATCTTAATCAGATATCTTGTTCTTATGGAAATATATCCCCCGATGTTGTATGCCTAGATCCTGATGTTAAACATTTTTTTTTATTTTTTGCACTTAGTTTCACTTTCAAAACTTTCAACATTCTATCTGCAGTTTTTCCACTAAACACCTCACTCCAGTTAGTTTTACATAGTGACTGTTTTGCTTCCATATAATGTGTAATTAACCTTCTGTGCATTGGTTTAGATTTCAGTTTGGTAGCATTATCTAGCAACAAATTAACCTTTAGAACCCCATGATCATCGCATATCAATGTTGGTAAAACCTGACTCAAAGTAACAATTATTTCTTTAGGAACACAATGTCTAGTATGTTCCGTCCCCTAGTAGGTTTTTTTACAGTCTGAAGCAACTGTTGTTCGTGAATATACGTTGTGAATAATTTCCATACTAACGTAGTTGAATCAATATTATTCCAGTCTGTTTTTGGTAAATTTAAGTCCCCAGCTAATATTATTCTTCCCTCATGTGTTTCTTGCAAGAAATGTTTTAATTCCTCTATGTCATCTGCTTTTGACTTTGGTGGTGTATGCACTCCAACAATTGTTATATGTTCCAGAGTTGTCATTATTGTCACATTTGCACAATCTACAGTACTGATGTTATCACTGAACGTGTAATAATCACAGGTCTCATAACTATCTTTAATCCCTGTCATAACACCTCCACTTTATTTTTTGTTAGAATGTCTGTTATAGTAAAACATTTATACCCTGACAGAAATGGTTTTCAGTCATTGTTCTTTAACCATGTTTCACAAACAATAACAACATCAATCTTGTGGGAACATAGCACATTTTCCAATAAAAAAACTGTATTATTAATGCTCATAGCATTGACAACCGTCAGCGATGCATCAAATGTTGCTATCTGTGAAGTGTTAAATTTTTGACCTGGTAAAAATCCTGACTACTGTTGTCAAATATTGCAAAATATCTGCTTCAAAAACTCTTTTCCCTGATCATGCCAAATACACACCATCCTGTCTGAACATGTGTGCCAATATTAGGCTTGGATGCTCTACACATTTCCATTTTTTAAAACAGGACATTTTTCCTTGTAAGTATTTACACAGAAAAGATAGACATTGCAGTGCAATGCAGTGATGAGTCTAACAGGTGAGATGGGCTGCAAACTAGCTCTAGTTTGTAAAGTTGAGTGGACTGAAGATGGGTGAAAGTAGGAGTTGCTAAAGCAGGCAGGGTAGGAGGTATGAAGTTGCCATGGTTTGGCTGACATGGTCAGAGAGGTAACTATTAGTCCTATATAAGGTCCCCAGCTTTTGGTGGGTTTTCTTAATAATTCATTGAATAGAAGTATCAAATTTTAGATTATTGTCTGTTGTGAGTCCTAATAGTTTGGTTGTTGGTACAATGTCAGTTTGGCTGTTTTGTAGTGAAGTGTTTGAGAAGGATTGCTCTTCATAGGCGAGGGATTTTATAGTACATTAGCTTGGTTTTTGGAGGATTTAGCAAATGTTATGCTTTATTAAACATTTTTCTATGTAAGCTGCTTTTATAGTGCCCTTACCGCAGACTTTTGCTCTGTGAGAAAGTTCTTAACTTTTCTTACCACTCTGTAGGGAGCAGCTGAAGCTGGAACAGCTTTTATGCAGGAATGGCAATGCATAAGCTGTAATAGTGTGGATATCTGTGCATTTAAAATAATGTGAATGTACTTTGTAAACACAGTATATAGTATGTGCAATGCTCAGAATTATTTTTTTTTGCAGTTTAATACATTAGGATGAATGAGAGGGGGTAGTTTTAATAGTATCCATTAAATACATTAGGCAAAAGACTTATAGTAACAGTAACAGCTCAAGTAGAATGCCAGCTACTCACTACACAGTCATAATCAACTTGCTTTCAAACTTAGTCTGTTAAGTTGAATTAGTTCTTTAAGTGCATGTTTAAGATTAGTTTGACAAGCAGATGAACCCTCCTGCACAGTGAGTCAACTTCTAGTAAGTTTTCCATCCTTTTGTATACTGTTGTTATTTATGGTGACACATATTTTTTTTCCTTCTTAACCATTATGAACCCATGCTAGCAAAAAAAGAAAAGCTCTGGGGATAACAAAAAGTTGACCCATACTGTTTAAAGCACAGGAGAAAATATCCCTTAGCTAGCAAAAGACTAATAATATCAGTAGTGTCAGTGCAACAAACTCATTAATATGACAGATGGCTGTTCCATCTGTAGATGGTAAAAAAGAGAATAAAAGGGCAAGTAATTCTCAGAAAAGATAAGAATGGACAAGTACAATACAATGGAAGAAAAGTAAACTATCACAGAATTAAACAGGAGTGAAAAAAACAGCACAGTATAAAATATCAGTAATGAAGTTAAAATGGTTGATTAAGCAAGCAGTAATGCCTGACAGGGTGGGTGTTATCAGGAAGTAATTCATGCCTAGGGGTGTTGTGTGGCCTGACTCCTTGCTAATGCACACCCTGGAGGGCATTATTGCACTTAGAGAATGAGCTGTTAAATTGTATTGTATTTGTTTTGCTTTCTTTTTGTATTACTATATATCTCTTTATATATTTGATGTAAATTAGTTCCTCTGCCTACTGCGGTGGTGGTACTGCAGTAGCGTTGTCGACTCACAGTTAGACGTTGCCCGTTCTATTCTCAGAGCGTCTTCTGTGATGACTTGTGAATAGGCGTTCCTTCGTTGAAGGTTGTGCGTTAGGCCCGGCAAGCCAGCACGTAAAAATCTACTGCCAATCATTAGCGGACCGGAGTTCCGCTGTGGCGACCCCTAACCGGGAAAAGCCGAAAGACACAAGTTCCTCTGCCTATGTTTCAGCATTGATGCAGCATATCTAATTGTTGTTGGATGAAGTATTTTACATACAAAATGTAAGTTATATAAGTATTTACTGTCTACACACACACACACACACACACGTGTGTGTGTGTGTGTGTGTGTGTGTGTGTGTGTGTGTGTGTGTGTATATATATATATATATATATATATATATATATATATATATATATATATATATATATATATATATATATATATATATATAGAGGGAGAGCGAATGAGAGAGATTAGAGATAAAAAAGACAGACCAGGCTAAGAAGGAATACTGGATAGCTAACAAAGAGGCTAAGAGAAGAGTTGCAGTAGCAAAGAATAAGGCATCAGAACAGCTTCTGGCAAGTGACTTAGTAGATGGCATAAAGACATTTTATCACATTGCAAGGCAAAGGCAGACAGATAATGAAAATAGTCTTCAGACACCCTTCACAAGGGATGCCAGCAACAACCTGTTCACCAGTCCACAAGACATCAAAGGTAGATGGAAGGAGTACATCCAACAGCTTCTGAATGAAAAAAAAACACAGAAGCTGTACCTCTACAGTTATGGCCTACAATGAAGGAAGAACAGGAGCGCACCCTAGAAAAAGAAAGAACAGCACTAAGGAAAATGAGGACAGGGAAAGCAGAATCCTTAGATGAGGTCACAGCAGATATGATCAGGATATTGGGTAAGATAGGGGAGAAATGTTTCCTGAGGATACTCATAGCAGGGTGGAGACTAAGATGTATCCCAGAAGACTGGAGAATAAGCATGCCAGAACCCGTGTATAAGAATAAAGGGAGTGTCCACAACTGTGGGCAGTACAGAGATATGAAACTCCTGTCATACTGCATGAAGGTTCTGGAGAAGCTGATTGATAAAGGAATTCACAGAGTAGTAGAAAGGATGGGAGATGAGCACTTTTGGATTTAGATCAGGATGCAGCACAAACAGTTATTTGCAGCAAACCTTTTTTTAACACTTTTACTAAATTATCACTTGTGGCATAGGCAAACTTACATTTATAAACAAAAACAACAACAACAAAAAAAGGATCACAATAAATAAAATCAGGTTAAACTTTAAACATGAGAATAAAACAACTAGTAAGCACTTTCATTCTTTTTAACAGAACTTCATCAGACCAGGTTGTAAACTATTCATTCAATCATTGTATAATTTATTAAAGTCACACGACTAATTAAAATACATTTAATAAATTAACGCTTTCTTTTTCAGCACAACTTATGACATTTTCTCTATCATTCATTCCACGAAAAGCACATGCATTCAATCTAATCTGCCAACAGTACTCATTCCAATCCAACTCATCTTCTGCTTCACCTCTACATTCATAATTATAAATGTGATCAATCTCAGAAAATTTCAAATTCACATTTGTCAAACTGTCCAAATGTTTCTGACAGGCATGCTTTGCTAGTGCATTATTCATGTCTGCCTTTTCAACAGCTCTCAGATGTTCATAGATTCTTTTATGAAATTTCCTTTTAGTTCTCCCAACATAAAAAGCTGGACACAGTGCACATAAAACTATGTACACAACATTTTTTGATTTATAGTCATATTTGTCTTGCATTCTTATTACAGATTTTCTTGCTGCCAACCAGATTTTATTATCCACTATAATATGATCACAAAAATTACACTTCTTTGTTGTTAAGGCTATTTTATTGTATTTATAAACGTATTCTTTCAAATTCTTCCCATTTTAAAATAAAAACTGGTTCTTCACCTATTACATTTCTCAGCTCTTGGAAGTTGATAATAAACTTCCAGTTATTTTTCATTATCTTTTGTATACCTTTCTCATCTAGGGAATTCTTAAAAAACAGGCCAATGAAAAATCCTTATCTTTGCAAACTTCCTTAGTACCCATACGTTGATCACAGTCTAATGTTAAATTGTCATGATTCCTTTTTTCTGTAACACTATTCATAGCACAATCTACTAAATTTTAAGCTATACCCCTTGTAAAAATTTTTCTTTCAGAACTTCGCATTCCTTAACAACAACTTGATATTCATCCATTAATCTATTAATGATCACGAGCTGGCTTTTTACTATATTCTTTTTAAGACTAAAATTATGCATACTGTTGAAGTGCAAATAACTATTACTCTGAACTTCCTTTTCATATATTTTAACTTTTAACTTATCGGCAGATTTATAAACAGTTAAATATAAATAATTAATGCCGTGCTTATCCATCTTGTATGAAAACCTTAAATTTCAGTCACAGTATTCAAATGATTCATAAAATCTATAGGTATACTTTCAGAAACTCCCACACAAAAACAAGTCATTTATAAAATGTTTGTAAAAAATCACATCCTTAAAATATTTAGACTTATAAATATACTCTTTTTCCCAAGCAACCATAAAAGTATTAGCATATGTAGGGACCATTGCCATACCATTCAACTGTTGATAAATTCCAAATCCAAATACAAAGAAATTATAAGATAACACTACATCTAATATTTCTATCAGCAAGCTAATCTTTCTATCCAAAAATGTGTTAGACGCATACAATTCCCTATTTACTAATTTCAAACCTTCCACATTTAGAAGAACAGTGTGTAATGCGACTATGTCAGCTATTACCAGTATCATAGAACCTACAAACTTATATTTTCTAGGCTTTTTTTTTTAAGTTCAAAAGAATCTTTCACATATGATTCACTTTGATGCACTACTTTCTGTAAAAAATTATCAGCATGAATAGTCATTGCTTCTGTCTTGCACCCTTGACTAGCTACTGTTGGTCTAAAAGAGCGCCTATCTAAACACTTATGAACCTTGGGTAGCCCAAAGAACCTACTAATTTGGGTTTCCAAATCCTAAAATATTCCTGTAATTTATCACTAATCCAGCCTTCTAAAGCCCATTCTTCAATGCATGAATCAATCCTATTATACACTCTGCTTACTTGTGCCCATTAAACTCCATCACCACTATCACATTTCCTTTGTTGGTTTTAATGTATAATTTTTCATTATTTTTAATTCATACAAAGCTTCTCTTTCACTCATCGTTAAGTTTTACAATTTCATATTACTTTTACTATTTAATAAATTCCTAACATCATTTTCACATGTCAGGAGGAAAGCCTCTAATTCAGGTCGTAAGGGAGGGTTAAAAACACTCAGCTTTCTAAACAATCCTTGAATGTTATGATCATTATTCTTAAAATAACATTTCAAATTCAATTTTATGACATAGCCCCTCGACAAATTAGTAGAAGAAATCAAATCCGCTTTAGACAAAGGCACAAAATTCAAACCTTTGCTTAAAAGTCTTAAATGTGCATCTGTTAAAATATTACTAGACAAATTAATTATTTTAAAGGAATCTGTAACAGTACCTTTTAAATATGTTGTCACTTCTTTTCCTTCCAAAATTTCTTATTCCCTCGAGACTGGTTCATAATATAATTTTTTTGCTGGTTTCTTTGTTGGTTCACATATCAATTTTTCTTCCTACTTGAAAACTTTTTATTCGAAGCTTGCACCACCACTTGGGCCCAAGTTCTCATTCCAGTCCTTCCATCTTGGTACACTTTGAAGTTCTGAAAACCCTGCTGCCTTCCTTGTTGCAATCCCTTCTGTTGACTCTCCTGCCGACTCCAATTTTGATGCACAGGACCCTTCACATGTTCTCTCACCTCTCAACTCTGTCCTGAATTGCTTCTCATCCATTTGGCTGTTCTGTTGATGACTGCTGTCTCACTCTCACTATTGCCATCATAAATTGACTCACTTCCATTCACCTTTGCTTTATTATCTCCATACATTCTCATGGACTCTGTATTCAAAACGGGCCACCCAAAATGAACACCTTTCTCATAAGCTTCTTGGTCCCTCTTATACTTTTTGAACTTACGTTTCTTTTGTATATTATTCTCACTTTCCAGTTTCTCATTTATTCTCTGCAACTTAACCTCAAAATTCTGTTTTGAGGTAAGTCCTTTTAAAGTGTTATAAGCTATCACATCTTTTCAAAGTGTTATAAGCTGTCACAATTGAATTATTGAGACTAACTAAATTTCTCTTATTCTCTTCAAACAGCAGGTGCACATATTTTAAACTGGCGCTTTCATTCACCAATTTCCAAGCTTCTATCAGCTAATTTGAAAGCCTGTCACCCCGCTGGTACTCTCAAAACTCTGAGCCCTCTCAGGACTCTTTTAGCTGCTGGACTGGCTTCAAAAAATAAAATATCCTATTGAATCCTTTTTAATTTCAAAAGATCCTTTTCAAACGCTGCAAGCTCTGCCATTATATTCACTGCCTCCACTTCCGGAACTCCCACACTGTCAGTAAAAGGATTTGGAGGCCCCTTTAAACAGCTCTGCAAGAAACTGTCCATACCTTCCTTAGCAGACCCAACTGATATATTTTTCTTCGGTGTAGCTCCTAACGAAATTCCAACACTTCCATTGACTCTATTCTGCGATAATGTTCATTCTTGCTGGTTTACAACTTTTTTAACACACCCATTGCCATTATCTAGTAAGGAGTCGCACATGCTGGAGAGTAAACCCCGAAGAAATCACCAAAAAGCTTGAAAGCCTGGGAAGGAATCGAAAAGGTCATGTCAATAACAAAACACTCCAGACCCTTTAGAAATGCATTGAACCATACTAAAATGCACTTAAAAACAGCAACAACAAAAAAAAATATATCACAATAAATACAGGTAAACTTTAATTAAACACAAGAATAAAACAGTTGGTAGGCACTTTTATTCTTTTAATAGAACTTCATCAGACCAGATTGTAAACTATTCATTCAATCATTATATAATTTCTTAAAGTGATATGACTAATTAAAATACATTTAATGAATTAACCCTTTCTTTTCCAGGACAACTTTGAAAATTTTTCAATCATTCATTCCAGGAAAAGCACATGCATTTAATCTAGTCTACCAACAGTACTCCTTCCAATCCAGCTCATCTTCTGCTTCACCTATACATTCAGTATTATAAATATGATCAATCAAAGAAAATTTAAAATTCACATTTGTCAAAATGTCCAAACGTTTCTGACAAGCATACTTTGCTAACACATTACTCATGTCTGCTTTTTCAACAGCTCTCAGATGTTCCTAGATTCTTTTATGAAATTCCCTTGTAGTTCTTCCAACATAAAAAGCTGGACACAGCCCACATAAAACTATGTCCACAACATATTTTGATTTACAATCATATTTGTCTTGCAGTCTTATTACAAATGTTATTGTTGCCAACCAAATTTTATTAGCCACTATAATACGATCACAAAAATTATAGGTCTTACACTGACATTTATATAAAAGTAATCAAGCCATATTAACAAGTTCACATTTACAAAACATTATACATCACATGCATTGTTATACGTCCTATAATCTCGACAACATTACGTAAAGTTTTCGATTCCTCCCTTTTCTTAAACATCATTCTTCCTTCAAAACATTTTTCTGCATGTATTGTTTCCACAATTTCCATTTTTTCTATGTAATTTACTCCTACCCTTTTTTAGAAATCTCACCTCCTGTTCTTTTATTTCTGTTACAATATTCAGTACTTCATAGTTGGTTTAGATTTTGATTTCCATTTTCTGATTGCTTTGTGGCAGCCACTAGAATTAAACTTAACAAGGTTTTACTATGCCTAAGCAGTTTATCTCTTGTATTCCTGCTCAAAAAATAATTTCCTTAGTTTCACTCATTTGCTCGTTCTTTATTCCTGACAGAGTACTCTGCTGGGAATTTTTAAAGTCTTCCAGCTCATTACACTCCCAAAACATATGTTTCCAGTTCCCCTTCTTCCCTTCAAACCTGCAATATTTGCTATCTACCCGAGGAAAAATTCCTTAGAGTTTGCTTGGGGTATAAAACTTTCTATGCAAAGACTTCAGGCAAAAATCCTAAATCTTTTAGACTTTGTTGCACATTTGATAGCCATTCATACCTCCTCCCATTGTTTCTTTGTGAATTTGAATATCTAATCTCTCTTCCCAATGTTTTCTGACCTCTTCTGATTGAGTCCTGTAGTTAATGCAGTATCTTATATGCTGTACTAATTATCCCTTTTTGCAGCAACTTCTGTTCTAGAGTCCGTTAAAAACTCAGCTAGTTCAAGTCTTTCATTTAGGATTCCCTTTCTCTTTGTCTGTACTCTGATATCAATCCCTGATAAGGAAGGCAATCACTTGCCTGCAGTCCAAAATGTCTTCTTGGCCTCTTCCCATTCCATTACCTTACCTTCACTAATTATTTGTTCCCAGTACATTGGTTCCTTTGCAAACTTCCTTCAGTAAATTCCAGTCCCCTCTTGTCTGTCCTCTGCACAACTAATTGCAGTCAGCTCTATTGGTAGACTCTCCTTTCTCCATTCCAGTGTTGGCTTAGTTCTTGCTATACTTTCTGCTGCTTATGAATATAATATTCTGTATGACTGTTGTTATTGACCTTAAGCATCTGTGTCCAAAATTTCATTCTTTGACTGTTTGTTAATTGCCTCGTTGCTTCATCATCATCCCTTTCTACTTTGAATTCTAGCTTTCTGTTTGTGTTATGTATAAGAGCCTTAACTGCATAGCTCTAAAATATCCCTTCAAATCAGTCAATCCTAAACCTCTTTGTTCTGATGGAAGGATCAGCTTATCCCACTTCACTCTTGCCCTCTTCCCCTCCCAGATAAAATCTTTCAACTCTTCATTTATTATTGTCCACAACTTCCCATTTGTATGATAAAAATATGCCGGACTTGTGTATAAAACCAAAGGAACTAAAAACATTTTTACTGCTTGTATGTTGTTATCCATATGCACAGTTTCTCAATGTTTGTTGTTGTTGTTGTTGTGTCTTTCGGCTTTTCCCGGTTAGGGGTCGCCACAGCAGAACTCCGGTCCGCTAATGATTGGCAGCAGATTTTTACGTGCCGAGTTGCCAGCTCTGACGCACAACCTTCAATTTTTGTATTATCTTTTTAGTCTCTTCCCACCCCACATATCCTTAGCTGCCATAAAAAATCCTTTTTAATCCATACTCCTTAATACTTCAATTTATCATGTCCTAGTAAGTATGGGTATTGCTGGACCAATCCATGTGTGAGTGCATAGTTTATAGCTATAGCCTTTGTTTTACCTTCATTAATTTTATATCCTGAAAAAAAATGGAACTGTCTCAGAATATTCCACAATACTGACATGTCCTTTCCTGGTTCCATCAGGTACAAAAAAATTATCATCTGCAGATAAAGCCAACTTTTCTTGAACACCATACCAGCTATGTCCTTGAATTTCTAAGTCCCTTATTTTCTTTTCCAGTGGTTCAAAATATATTGCAAATAAAGGGGAAAGAGAACACCCCTGCCTGGTTCCTCTCTTCAGAAATAACTTATCAGAGAGGAACCCTCCCAGTTTGATTTTTGCCTCTGGTCCCTCGTATATCTTCTAATTAAGCTTATTTTATCAAGAAATGCAAATGCTTCCATTGCCCTACTCATAAAATCCCAGCTTACTCTGTTGAATGCTTTCTGTGCATCAATGCCCACCAGTAACAGTGGTATTTTCTTACATTCTGCTTCTCTTTAGATCATCATTGAACTGTTAATGTTGTCAAATGTTTGCCTCCCCTCCACAAAACCAAACTGGTCCATATCTATCAATTTCAGCATCACCTTTGCCATTCTTTTAGCCTTTATAGACATAAACACTTTATAATTGTGGTTTAGAATTGAAATTGGCCTATATGAAGCTGGGTCAGATGGGTCTTTACTGTCTTGAGGTATTACAACTACCAGAGCTTTTTTCCAGGATATTTGTGCATCTCTGCCTTTTAAAATGCTGTTAAACATAACCTTCCAGGTCTTTATCACTTTCTTCCTTCCTAGTATACCTTTTGGACTTTCCTGTAGGTTGGTTATACATCACTATTTTTATCTCATCTCCTCCTATCGTAATGGGTACTGCTGCAAACCTTGATCAGTGAAGACCATGTGGGAGGTACAGCATCCATCAGCGAAGGTGGGGACACACCAGCCTTTATGTGGGATTCCATGCAAAACATGTGTGCACGTCATGCTTGTATGTGTGGGAAAAGAGGGGATGGGATTAACGATAGAGTATGAAAAAAATCATTCCATACCAGCAAGACGATACTGCACCAGCATAACTCCATCTTCTTTTAGTCTTAAGTATTAGTTCAAGGCTAGGGGGAAGTTGGCTTTGGGGACTCGGAGATTGAGGGAGGTGCCAGAAGCTGCTGATGCTCAGCAGTTAGAGGAGAAAAAAATATTTAAAAACGGTATTTGTATTACAAGTGCTCCTCTTAGTGTATGTATTTCAGTTTAAAACATTTCAGAAGAGCAAAATAAAACATAAAATGAATCTGCCTAATATTTGTTGTAAAGTATGATTTCATCTGTATTGTAATGCACACCTTTAAATTGTCCAGATTTTCGCACAATATCCATATTTTTGGCCAGTTCCTCATAAAATTTCTGGTCTTCTGGTAAATTATTAATAAATGAAGTCACTATATAATGACCAGACGTTTGATTTTCAATCTTCACATCCGTCAGAAAATGCATGCTAATACAAAACCTCTCATTTTAGCAACTTTCTAAGATTATAACAAGAATATTAAAAATCTGTCCATCATTTCTAGGTCTTTGTTCCTCCATTATTTTTATTTTTGTCCAGAATTCTTGCAATAAGAGGTTGAAAGGCATGTTGTAAAGTGCTCTGTTATAATGTGCTAAACTGTGTTTCATGCTTGGATCATCTACTGTGCTGCAGGCAGCAGATAAACTTGCTGTGTCATTCACAGTTATATATTGCCACCTTGTGCTGAAAAATAAAACTTTTACTGAAGAATCTGTATTGTAAAGTGGGTGATGGGACTTCATAACATTCCAAACCCTTTCTAGCAACCCCTAATTCATTTCAGAGATTTACAGACTAAAGTTGTATCTTCTTGTCATATTATTATACTGAAAACATTTGACAAGGTGAATAATAAGCCCTTTGAAACTCTAGAGAATGGAAGTGTCTGTGTGGGCTGCCACCTTTTCTGATGTCTAAAGTGGAACATTTTTGATGTAAATGTGTAATTTTGCAAAAGGTACCATACCTACAACAGGTGTAAAAGACTGGACGTACTTTGTGGTCAAAATAATAACTTTGGTTTATAGAATTTCAATTGTTTCTTATTTTTATATCATATTAAGTATTTCAGATTCAAAATTGTTTTATGCAGGTATTAGAACAAACTTAGAAATCTTTTTTTCTTGTTTTGTTTTCCTGAAATCTCAGTACATGAGCCATTCCATGTTTCTTTGTAGGAGACAACTGCCCAAAGAGGGACTGTCCTGCTTAAAGAAGGACAGATGAGAACAGTAATTATGACAACATAGCTAAGACTTACCAGGTTCACTTGTATAACTTAGCCCAGGGACTAGTCATATTACTTATTTCCTACAGTAAAGTATTCATGCTTGAGTATGCCTATACAAAAAAAAAAGAAAGGCTTTGCATGTTTGGATTTTCTATTTCATGCTGTATTTAGGGTTCTACTAAGCTGGGCTGTGACTAAATTGGAATGCCTGAAAATGCTTAATCAGACATAACCTCAGAGCCAAACCCCACAAGGGCAGTGTGTTTTTTCATTGGCCTGTATGCTGTGGTTTGTTATTTGAACTCAATGTGTCTATGAACGTCGACAATGTACTCTAATGAGCTGCCATTACACAAGGATGCCTGAAGTTACCTAATCAGACTTGACCTCAGAACCAAACGTCACAACATTCGGGACGCATATATCTTTGCATTTTCAATTAAACTAGAGTGTTCTAGTACTGATTTTAAATACGTTACTGTATTTTTGTGCTGAATTGAGATTTCTGTATTTAGAACTGGTTTAGCAAAATGTTCTTCCATGATCACTGTTGTAGTATTATGAACAGATGGGATGTCTGGCCAGCACACCTAAGCCTGTGCACCCTCCCTGTATGATACATGTCTGCTGTATGACCTCAGCTCAATGGAGAGCGAGGTACACAAAGGATGTATAAATGCAATGACCCTCAGAACTTTCTTGCTGTCAACCAAGAGGTCTTACTTCATTGTCGGTTTGTCAGTCATACTATGTGCGAGTCTTCCATTGCCATTGAGTGGATAACTGTCCTCATTGGGGACCCTCTTCTTTTTCTTTTTTGCATTTCATAAGTTTCATGTCATCAACGCAAGGGAAATACGATTGTGGAAGGAAGGTTTGTCATAGAGATCACCTTACGAATGTTTATTTTGTCTGGATGCTAAGCATGATTATAGGGATTATTCTGTCTCAGGTGTTGGTGTCTAGGACTTTGTGTAGTCATCTGTCTTTTTTGAATATTTTGTAGAGAAATTTAAAGCCCTTGTTCAGGGTAAGATGGCATCTGAATCCTCGAGAGCTGATGTCCTTTTGATTCTGAAGAAGTGTAAGAAGATTAGAATGGAAACTTCTGCTCCAGAGTCAGACTTGAAAATCTCTGTCATGTTTCATGATGAGACCACAGACCGTCCAGCTGCTTCTGTTATTGTTGCTGCTCCCTCAATCACAACCTCATTGGAGGTTGATATAGCAGAGCCATATCACACGGTTAACCAGTTGCCTTCTTTAGCCAAGTGGAAAGATACACAGCAGCAGGCGTTCTGAGCAGGTGTGGGGCAGATCCTCATGAGTGGATGTTAAACAGAGAGATCTTTCTAGATATTAACCATTTGTGGAGTACTCTATGGATAGATCTTTTTTGCCTCTATATACAACAGACAGCTAAGGCAGTTTGTTCAAAACTACCATGCCCTCAGGTGTGGAGAATGAACGACATGACATATCCTTGGAAAAGGAGATTCCTTTATATTTTGATGACAGATTCCTTTAATTTCCAAAGTCCTCCTGAAGAACAAGAAGGACAAACCAAAAATCTTGTTGGTGACATCCTTTTGGCTCAGGCAGCATTGGTTCCTCCATCTATTTCATGTGGCCAGAGCTGTTATCACAAGTTACCTCACTGGATGGACTTACTTTTTGAATATGACTCTTTATTTTAGAGTTTTAATTCCTTTTTGGCACTAGTTCTCTAAGGATGTGCTTAAGGTTTTATGGGAGGCTAGAAAATCGTATGTCTCAAAATGAAAGATATTTTCTGTTTGGTGCCATAAACAGAATCAGGGCCCTTTTCAGATGGGTATCCCTATTATTTTGGTTTATTTGTGTGAATTGCTCAGGACTGGGCTGGCATTTTCTTTCTGTTAAAGCTCATCTGTCTGCCATTTCCGTGCACCTCACTTTGGATCCACCTCTGTCTTCTCAGTTTAAAATAAAATAGTTTTTGAAAGCCGTCGTCCATGTTAGACCATCAAGAAAGACTATCCTTCCTTTTTAGGATTTAAACTTTGTTCTTGAAAAACGTACCTTTGTCTTTTGAGCATACTGCCTCTACTTCTTTTACATTTTGTGCTTTGAAAACTGAGCTGTTGGTGACTTTGGCTTCTGCTGAATAGGTTTTAGAGTTGCAAGCCTTAATAGCTATTCCACCTTTCCTTATCTTTCATAAGGATAATGTTACTCCCCATACTAACCCTTCATTTATTTTTTTTTATGCCAGAGGTGGTTATTGAGCTTTCCTTGAGTCAGACTATTAACTTGACTACTTAGTTTCCTTCCCCAGAGAATTCATTGATAAGGATCCTACATTCTTTGGATGTCACTTGGAAGCATATGTTTTATTTAGACAAGACCAAGTCTATCAGTAAGCCTAATCAGCTTTTTGTCTCTTTATAGGACAAACATTTAGGTGCTTCTGTTTCCAAACAAACAATTTCTAATTGGATATCCAAGACTATCACTTTTTCTTTCCATAGTAGACAGCTTCTGGGTACAGTTCAGGGCCATTCCACTAGAGCTGCTGCTTCAAGGTTTTTCTTCAAAGGTTTAGACTCCTAAATCTATTCTTGAAGTAGCTACTTGGTCTTCTGTTCACATTTTAACAAAACATTACAAGATTAATGTTTTTTTCTAAGAATAGACCAGGGTTTCCTTGATCGGTCTTGCTAGGTCTTTTGAACCATAACCCTGTAAACTACTGATCGTGTCGTTACTGTACTAAGCTGTTGTGTTGGGACCAGAGTCTCATAATTTGTACTAAACTGTTATGGTGGGACCCAAGCTTAATAATCTGTACTAAGCTGTTGTGATAGCATCAGCGCCAAATTAATTGGACTAAGCTATTGTGGCACCTGGGTCTAATTACTTAAACTAAGCTGTTGTTTTGACACTGAACCAAGTTGATAATCGCTGCTTCACATATCTGTTATTTGTTGTTTACTATTTAATGACCTTTGTACCCTTCATTTATTGATACTTTACATATATAATTGCAACTTTGGTGCTTTGTATCTGTTTAATTATAAGTCTGGTTCTTTGATTCAGTGTTCTTCCTGGTGTTCTAGTATGTAGACCCTTCCTACAAATTCACTTCATTAGCAACCTCACTGTCTTTTGCCAGCCTGATAGTTATAGAAACATTGAAGCAATGCAAGAACTGCCTCTTACTCACTGGCAACTGTTTGTTTCTTCATGTAGATGATTCCATATGTGAGATGTATAATTACCTACTAGTCTTGGAGGCCAAGTTCTCTTCAAAGATCGAAGAATGCATGTAGCATCTTGTCAGGTCCAACACTCACCTTATACAACCATACCCACCATTTTCTAAACAAGCAAACAAGCCTTCTTCTGCTGAGGTACTTAAAAAGTCCTTGCCTAAACCATAAAGACCTCCAAGATAAGTTACACTAACAGGTAAAGAATGTAGTTCATAAAGTATGACTACAAAAATGGGTCACTCATCTGGCAGGCCAAAGCCTTTAAGGCAATAAGGCCGGAACAGTACACTTAGGATTGTCTTAGTCATAGATGGATACCATAGTTAGACACACCGATGTACCACTCACTAGGCTGTGCAAAGAGAGAATGATGGTTAGCTGCTTATCAGGTGCCTGGATCCACTTTCTCACTATGGCCATTAAGTCCCTTCACACTCTAAGTATACACATACTACTGTCATTATACTTGTAGGAGTGAATGACTTGAGAGGTACGCCTTTTGATCATATGTAGAGGGATGTAATGAAGGTCTTGGAATATGCATCTGAAATTGGTGTGAGACTAGTATTGAGCAGTATCCTACCTTCGGCAAGAATGAGATCACAGTATTAAAAACAAAATAATAACTAACTTGCATTTATATTGATTGGCAAGATCAAAATAACATGAATAAAAGAGAGCACTATCCATTATGTATGAAGAATGCTGAATTGTATATTCTTTTCAGTACTAGATGAAAACCAAGAATTCCAGCAGATAAGATTTAATAAAATGCTCATACCTGAAAAACATTTAATACACCATTAGAAATGTACATATTCTGTAGATTTCCTTTTTGCATTTTGTCATCACTAGAAGTGTTCCGTAGAGTGTACATGTAACTGAAGTCTTGAAAGTTGCTGGAGACATAACAGATAATCTGTTAGAATGAGATCACACAAAAGAATAATATGGTTAGAGACTGATACAGCTGTTGAAAAAAAGACACCATCATTTCAAGCCAAGTAAGAGATGTAAAACAAGAGTGACAGATCTGAAACACATGGGTCTTCTGATTTCAAAGAAACTGTAGACTGATACAAAAAAAAAGTCAAAGTATTTTTGGAAATGCCAAACCCAGAAGACAGGCAAACACTGCAGAAGTTCCTATGTGTGCTGTGGTGTCTTGCAAAGTTAGTTCCTAATATGTCTGGGATAACTAATCTTCTGTGAAAGCTGTTAGAAGAAGTTGTAGTCTGGATCTGAAGCTTCCAGTAAAAAAAGAGTTTTGAAATGCTCACAAATCTAGCTATAGAAGACACCCCATGGCACAGGGGGATAAAGCCCTTACCAAGCCTTAGATGACCCGTTAGCGTTACAGGCTATGGAGGAGGAGAGTGAAAGGGCGATGTTGATTCACCCTTCCCGGGAGATAGGTGGTAGCCTTGACTCACTGCAGCTACCCCAGCCTTAAGAACTCTACAACTATTACCTTTGTCAGATGTCAGATTGTGGTCAAATGAATGAATAAATGCATAAATAATAGCCGGAATGATGTTTTTCAGTTCAAAAATTTAGGATTGAAAGAAATGCATCAACTGTGGTCACAAGCTGTCGCTGCAGCACTTTTATGATCGATGAATGTACTGCCTCTGGACTGCTCACTTTGATCAAGATTTTGAGGCCTCTGCTACTTTTGGGACCAAGGCCTTGGCTGACAGGCACACTAAACTGGTTGTGAAAGAGCTTCTTCCTGCTTTAATTGCTACAGCTAACCCTTCTGCTGTTGCTTCTTCTACTGCTTAAAAGACCTTGAAGAAGTGAAAGAAAGAGACATGGGCAGAAATAGTAGAGAGATGAAGAAGGAAAAGGACAAAGAGAAAGGAAGACTCTAGGAAAAGATCCATTGAATGAGGACCATCAGATGAGCCAGTACAGAAGACCCCCAGGCCTTTTATTTCTTTGGCTCCCATCTTGTATCTGTAATTGGCACCTAACCCATCCTGATTCCAGGATTCTTCAGATCTGTTGTTGGAACCACATAGGTCTTGATCCTTGGATATACATATAATCCTTTGGTTGTTCTGGTATTGGATCCATCTTAGTACTGATCACCAGATATGGCTGCTCTCCCAGAACCAATGATCTGAAGTAGTTAACTTCATTTGGTCATCAACCTGTGGGTATCGGATCCGACCCGGATTTGAGCTGGCAGCTTTCCAAGCTAGAGATCCGAGCACCAAGCACCTCCCCCTTACCCATAATACTCTGTGACCTCCTTCCAATCCCCAGATCTCTTCTGCTGCGGCTTGGTCAAGCATGAGTTTTTGAGCTCCTAGCGTTTTCAGGTGATTTGTGAGAGTATTTTTTCTTAAAAATCTCTTTAATAGTTTTAGTGTGTGTGGTTAGTTTAGATTAATAGTTTAAATCCCTTAGCTTTACTCCCTCATTCCCTCGTAGTTTAACTCCTAGTAGGCCCCTCTTTTCCCTTAGGTGTTTGTGTGGGCATGTGTGTGTCTTTTATCTAGAAATCATGGCCGAGGCCCCAAAGGCCATCTTTTCTAAGTGCACTGAGTGTGGCCATAAGCTATCCCCAGCGGATGGCCACACTCAGTGCGTCCTCTGCCTGGGGGTACCTCATCTGACCTCAGGCTGCCAGATTTGAGCAGCCTTTAACCCCCGGGCCCTGAGGGATAGGAGGAATAAACTGATTCTGGCGGGTCTCCTACCTGCGGAGTCGGCTTCTTCCGCCTCTCCCTCGGTGGCTACAGCCTCTGCTGCGGCTGCTCAGCCTGCTGTCCCCCCTCCCCTGGCTGGGACTCAACCTTCCACCTCTTCCCAGGGTGAGAGGGAATGAAAAAAGATAAGAGAGAGAGAGGAAAGAGAGAGGGAGAAAGAGAGGCACAGATGCCACAAGCGGCGGGCTAACTCAGACCTCTCAGCCCCACCTGCAAAAGTGCTCTCGTCACCCCAGGAGGTACCTTCCTCCCCTCGGCTCCATTCTCCACGCTTCTCTCCGGAGCCGGAGGAGGAGGCCCTTCCATCTTTGAGGTCGTCGCAGCGGCCCTCACTGCCAGCTTCGCAGCTTCAGTGGCCTCTTCAAGGTCAACCCGTAGCCTCTCCTACGATGAATGGACCGGATGATGCGTCACTTTCTCCAAAGCCAATTGCAGATGGGAGTGTTGCTGCCTGCCCCCCTCCGTGGGGGAGTTCAGCCCCACTTTTTGCCCTGATAGCTCCTTCTCCGATCCACTATCGGGTTCCGGAGCCTTCGGATCCAAAGAGTCTCGGAGTCAGGGAGTCGGCACTGATGGTTATTGCTACCTCGGCGCCGGCCATGCCCTCGAGTTTGTCTGATCCTTTTTCAGATCCGAGCTCTCGGGGTCGAGAGCCATGCGTCGGATCTGAGGGGGCGAGTATGTCTTCGGTTCCGTTTCAGTCGGAGCATACTTCCCTCTTGGGTCTGTGTGCTTCGGCTCCGATGCCGATCCCCGCACCAGATCCAAGGGTGTTAACCACGGAGCCCAGAGAGATTGGTTCACCCTCGGCTTTCGACGTGGTGGAGAGGGTTCTCTCGAGAGGTTCGAGACCCCCTAGTCTTTCTTTGGGATCCGCCCCCACTCCCTTGCAGCTGGGCTTGTCTTCCATCGTCCAGTCCCAGGGACAGTCTGCGTTGACTCCCCAGCCCGTTCCACTGGCGGAACATGACCCTGTTGGTGAACCCTCCTCGGACAGCCCCACCGAGGAGGCCCCTCACAAATGTAAGTGTAAGAGGAGGCACTTGGACTCCACTGAGTCCCTCACGGAGGACACCGATTTGGAGGAAGGGGAAGGTTCCACCAGGTCACCCCCCGAAGACGTCTCCTTTGGAGACATTATGGAAATGCTTCGCCAAAAGGGGGGGTGGTCAGCCTAAAAACCTTCCTTGGACGAGTCGGTATTCCTGGAGGCGTTCGACACAGGCCCGTCTACCTCTTGGGTGTCCCCTCCGGCTGACCCCCTGGTTGACCTCATCACTACCAGGGCGTGGAAGGAACCAGACACTGTAGAGCCAATCTCCAGGAGGCCAGATAGGATTTTTAGTCCCCCCGCGGATAGGACGGCTTGGAGTAAGGGTTCCCCAGTAGATGCCATGGTGGTGGCGGCAGCCATCAAGAAGGAACTTGCTCAGGATAGTTTCTCGGTCCATCCCCCTGATAAGGAGTCTCAGGCGATGTATCGTATCGGGAAGCGGATATTTGCTTCAGCTATCTTTTCCATAAGGGCGCTGAATTATTTGGCCCATGTAATTAGATTTCAGCGGGATCTGGTGAAAGAATACGCTGAGTCTCCCCCTGAGTCCATGTCGGCCGAGGACAAATGGACCTTCTCGGCTCGCATGGCCACTCTGAAATCTGTATCAAACATGTCTATGTGGCTACTTTCCCATGCCACAGAAGGGGCCGCTAGAGCCAGCGGGTCCGGCATCGCCTTAAGGCGTCACGCCTGGCTCTGGCTTTGTGACTTTTTGGAACCTTTCAAGGCATTCTTCGCGAATGCACCCTTCGACAGTTCTACCCTGTTCGGGAAGACCATCCGTGACACATTGGTTCAGAGCGAGAAAGACGGGAAGACACTGTCTGCTGTCGGAATCTGCTTCTTGGCTCCTGAAAGGTCCTTTTCCAGGAACCAGAGAGGACAAAGGAAGATGTGGTTCCGGAAGTCTCAGCAGTCCCGTTACACTCTGGACCCTTTGTCCTTCAGAGGCAGAGGGGGACAAGATGGACGCCGGCCCAGAGGCGGGGGGGGGGGCAAAAAGTTTGGGTCTCGGGAACCTTTTTCTGACCGACCCACGCCGCAACCCTGAGGGGTTGCCCGACTGCTCCTCTCTGGAGGCAGTCGGGGGGTGTTTTTCGAAGCACCTGGCAAAATGGGAGTCCATCACAACAGATCGCTGGGTGCTTTGAATAATATCCAGAGGTTACTCAGTCCCTTTCATAAACCAACCTCCTCAGTCAAGGCACCTCCCCGATGTACCACCCAGTCAGAGGGAGGCTGCAGCTTTAGAGATAAAAAAGCTGCTAGAAAAAAGAGCCATCCAGCATGTCCCCCCAGGCCAGTCTGGATTAGGCAATTACTCCAGGTTCTTTTTGGTGCCAAAGAAGACGGGGGACTTAAGGCCGATTCTTGACCTTTCAACAATGAACCTCTTCATTGCCAAGGAGAAATTCCAGATGGTCACGCTTCAATCCGTCCTACCCCTTTTGCAGGAGAAGGACTTGATGTGCTCCATAGACCTCAAGGATGCGTGCTATCATATTCTCATGGACAGATGATCCAGGAGGTTCCTCCGCTTTCGGCTAGGGGCCAGTCATTACCAGTTCAGGGTCCTACCCTTCGGCCTCACCACAGCCCCCAAGGGTGTTCACCAAGGTCATGGCAGTTGTAGCGGCCCACCTGAGACTTCAGGGAATACAGTTTTTTTCCTTACCTAGATGACTGGCTCCTTACCACCCTCACCAGGCATCTACTCTGCTTAGCCAGGGATTGCTTCCTACTATTAGTATCCCAATTGGGGATCACCATAAACTTCAAGAAGTCATCCCTTCAACCATTTCAAATCTTGGGGTTCATAGGGACCAGAATAGACACACTTCAGACCAAGGCCTTCTTGACATCAGACAGACTTCGCAGTTTGACCCTACACGTTCTAGCCCTTCTTCAGTCACCTGCCCCGTCAGTGGAGTTAGTCCTGAGAGCTTTAGGGTCCATGGCAGCAGCAATCAATCTCACTCTCTTAGTTCACTTGCACATGAGGGTTCTCCAGTGGACTTAGCAAGTTCAGTGGTCCATCCTTCACCACCCATTGGACTTAACAATTCCTATCAGCAAAGTTTGCAGAAATTCCCTCATGTAGTGGCTCCAATCTCAAGAGCTTCGGGAAGGACGATCGTTTGTTATGTCGCAACCCCAAGCCAAGGTGACCACAGATGCTTCCTGCCTTGTGGGGGGGGGGGGCATTACGCGGGCAGAACTGTCCAAGGTATGTGGACTCAGACAGAGACCGTTCTGCATATAAATGTACTGGAGATGAGGGCGGTTCTTCTAGCGTTGCAAGCCTTTCACGCCTTTCTCCCTCCAGGGACTATTGCAATTCAGTCAGACAACATGTCAGTGGTCTGGTATATCAACAAACGGGGAAACCAGGTCTTACCCTCTTTTCCGAGAGACCATGAGAGTTTGGGATTGGGAGATATCCACCAACCATTTTCTGTTAGCAACGCACATTCTGGGTCGGTCCAACATCCTAGTGGACAAATTGAGTCGAACTATCCTCTCACCCTACGAGTGGTCTCTGAATCCTTTAGTAGCAAGACAGATCTTCTGCAAGTGGGGTCAGCCTTGCTGCGATCTCTTTGCGTCACCTTCCAACGTGAAGTGCAGCGAGTTTTTCGCTCTAATCCCCCCTCCAGGGGAAGCCCCCAGAAACGCTCTAGTCCATGCTTGGCCACCCGGTCTTCTTTATGCTTATCCTCCTCTTCTGTTGATGAAAAAATTTTTACAGAAAGCTCGTTGGTTGAGGAACAAGATTATCCTCATAGCCCCATTCTGGCCTCGTCAAGCTTGGTTCCCATGTCTACGGTCTCATCTTATAGCTCCTCTCTGGATCTTGGATCCCATCCCGGATCTCATATCTCATCCTTCGGGATTGAAACCCCCGAATCTGGTTGATCTCAAGCTCTCAGCTTGGCTGATCCAGTTCCATTAATTGCTAGGAATCCCGGTATCTCGTCCGCAGTTAAATCTACCCTGGTAGCGGTGCATAAGCCTTCTACCAGGAAGGCTTACAATAGTAAATGGAAGCGGTTTTCCATTTGGGCGTCTTATAGGAATTTAGACCCTTAAACTGCTCCCATCCAAGCAGTGCTCAATTTTTTTTATCTCATATTTTTCAGCAAGGGGCCAGTTCTTCTACTGTAAAGGTTCAAATGGCTGCCATCTCCCATTTTCACATTGGAGACAATCTCAATCCCCTCGCTTCCACCAAAATTTGTAAGACCTTTCTGAAAGGTATGTTTCTATTGAGACCTCCTATTAGGAACTCCGTCCCTCCATGGGATCTGACTTTAGTCCTTCAGTCTCTGACTGGACCACCTTTTGAGCTTGCAGCTTCTGCTAATTTGAAATTCTTGTTCTGGAAAGCTGCCTTTTTGGTAGCTATTACCTCAGCGAGGAGGGCGTCGGAGCTTCAGGCCCTCTGTGTTAAGCCCCCTTATCTTGTATTCCATAAGGACAGGGTCTCTGTCAGGACTAACCCATCTTTTCTACCCAAAGTGGCCTCCGAGGCGAACATCAATCAGTCCATTAATCTCCCAGTTTTTTTCCCTAACTATCAAAACAAAGGGGAGTACAAACTTCATTTGTTTGATGTTTATAGACAGTTACGCTTTTATTTACACAGAACAGCTGCCTCCCGCAAGTCTGATCTGCTCTTTGTTTCCTTTGCAAAACCCTTCTTGGGTAAGCCAGTTTCGAAGGTGACTCTGGCCAGATGGATTTCTAATTGCATTCTGCTCACATACAAACTATCTGGCCTACCAGAGCCTGTAGGGGTTCATGCTCATTCTACTCTCTCTATGGCTACATCTACTGCATTCTGGTCTAGAGTTCCCTTGGATGACATTTGCTCTGCGGCTACTTGGGCATCCTCTCATACCTTTATCTCTCACTATAAATTGGATTTAGTGTCCAGAGGAAGGGTGATTTTTGGCTCTGCAGTGCTCCGGAATATCCTTCCTTGAGGACTTCCCAAGTTTTTGGTAGCTGGGGACTCTGTCCCACAGGTTGATGACCAAATGAAGTTAACTACTTCAGATAAAGACGTTATGTACTCACCATAATGTTCCATCTGAGTAGGTAACTTCATTTGTCAGCAACCGACCCTCCCTCCTTCCCCCTAACCTGGTTCTTTGATTACCTGGACCCTAGGATGGTTTATCAAGTCTTTTGTTAATCCTTAGGTTAGGGTTTTTTTAGGTTGTTGTTTTGTGGTTGTGAGGTTATATAGATGGGCAAATGCAATCTGAGGATTGGAAGGAGGTCACAGGGTATTATGGGTAAGGGGGAGGAGCTTGGAGCTCAGATCTCTAGCTTGGAAAGCTGCCGGCTCAGATCCGGGTCGGATCCGATACCCACAGGTTGCTGACAAATGAAGTTACCTACTCAGATGGAACGTTATGGTGAGTACATAACTTCTTTTTCATACTGAAACCATCTCCCCATAAGTCCCTGTCTCTCTTCATTAGGGTTCTGACCCTCGGGTGCACAGTGTCCTTTGGTGCCTCTGGTGTCAGTTCCATCTTGGTATCAATCACCAGTGATGGCTGCCAGCCTGGAACTGGTGTTCTCACCAAAACCATCACCCTGTGGGTCTGGTCTCTCTTGATTAGGGTCCAGGAGTTGAAGAGACCCTAGCACTGGCCTGCCAAGCCTCCTTTGACTGTGTCTTCCAGATCCACAAGATCTTCTCAGAGAGTTTTGGAAGTAGATTTGGACAAGATGATGATGACATACATTACGGTGGTGCAGCAGTTTGCGTTGTTGCCTCATAGCAAGAGGTTCTTCGTTTTGATTCAAGGCTGGAGAGCCTTCTGTGTGGAGTCTGCATGTCCTCCCCGTGGTCATGTGGGTTTCCTCCATGTGCTCCAGTTTCCTCCCACATTCCAAAGACATGCAGTAGGTGGATTGGACATTCGAAATTGGCCATAGGTAAGAGTGTGTGTGTGTGTGTGTGTGTGTGTGTGTGTGTGTGTGTGTGTGTGTGTGTGTGTGTGTGTGTGTGTGTGTGTGTGTGTGTGTGTGTGTGTCGTGCAAATGAATTACTGCGGCAGGGCTAGCTATCCAGCAGTGTAAACCTTGGCTCGAGATGTTTGTCACTGTGAAGTGACACCCTGACCCCATGTGTAAAAATGTGAAAAGGGGTTGAGGACTGATGGTTGGATGGATGGATGGATGGATGGATGGGTGGATGATGACATTCTTAAAGGCACAGATTGACTTTGGAGTGGAGGGGGGGATGATTCCTAAGTTGAAGAGAGCAGGCCCTCCCACTTCCTTTCTGTTTTCTACTTCACTGGTCTGCATTTTGGATCCAGTGGTCCTGGATCCCATTCCTGTCTGCTTTATTCCCTCATAGGTGCTGACTACTTGGTTGTCTTCAGCTCCATCCATGACCATGATTCATTACCATCCAGCTTTCTTGGAGCCATCTGCATCCCAGAGTTGGGAGGTCATGGTTAGAATCCCAGGCTCAGGGTCGACTCTGAGGCTGTTGGAGCATCTCTGTCCCTTGGGGCCTCGGCCTTTGACAGATTATCTCCTGTCTATGCCCTGGATCCATTTGGGTTGGCAACTAGTGTTGGTACTTTCTCTAGATGCGAGGAGGCCTGTCCCTTATCTGTCTCATACGGGGGTTGGAGAATCGTGCTCTGAGTCAGATCTATCCTGATCCTCTAGTCTCCATGGATATTCTGTCATACAACATCTTGTTCAGGGACAACCTGAATCAAAAAGCCTTGTACAGCCCCTGACCCAGGGTATCTCCTGAGATTTCTGCATCTCCTCCTGTATGCCTCCCTCCAGGGAGGACAGGAAGCACTGGTGTAAGGGGATACACCTAGATTCCCCTCAGGAATCACTGATGGAGGACACTGACATTGATGAGGGGGAAGGTTCCTCAAAATCTCCCCATGGTGATGCCTTATGTGGTGCTCTATTAGAATTGTTGAGACAGAGAGGGAAGGTTGGCCCACTGAAGCCCCTTCCCCTAAGCAGTCATTGTTTCTTGAGTTCCTTTGTGCAGGCCCATCCACAGCCTAGGTGATACCTCCACCAGATGATTTTGTTGATTTAGTGTCTAGAAGGCCACGGAGAGAACCAGGCATGGGGAGCCTATCCCTAGAATGCCTGACAAGATTTTGTTTCCTCTCAAGGACAGGGCACATTGGAGCAAGGAACCTATGGTCTATGCCTTGTAGTAGCCGCAGCCATCAAAAAGGAATGCTATGAGGAAAGTCCATCTGTCCATCCTGCAAATAGAGAGTCTAGAGTGTTGGACAGATTCAGGAAGTGTACATATGCTTCAGCCACCTTTGCTGTTTGTGTGCTGAACTGCACGGCACAACAGACCAGTCCAGACCAGACTACAGAGTGAACTGGTTGCTGTCTGAAGCATCCTGTATGATAACCAAGATCCGTAAGTCCATGGAGACTAAGGTTGATACCATCGTGTCAATTTCCAACTTCTGTGTGTGCTTGTTATCTAATGTAATGGATGCTACAAGGCAGGTAGTGATATAACAGTTTGCCACCATGCCTGGATGCACTTCTGTAACTTTGCTGACTGCTTTAAGGTGTCATTTTTCAACTTTCCATTTGATGGTTCCACTTTGCTTGGACCTAAATTTAAGGACACTCTGACCAGGAATGAGCAGGATAGAAAAACATTTCTGCTGTGGTAATAAGTAGTTGTTTCTCAGGAAGTCACAACAAGTTGCCAAGGAAGCTGTAGGTGATAGTACTGCTTAGGACGGAGCAGACCACAGACTAAGGGATTTAAGGGACCTTTCTCCAGCTAATTGTTTCAGTGTTACTGAAGGTTTTCTCAGCTGTTGCACTCTGGATGCAGTTGAGGGGTACTTGCACCGTCACCCTCAAACATGGGCAGCCATCACTACAGATTTCTTGGTGTTGAGATTCATCACCAGAGGCTATGCTATCTCTTTTGGGGTCTTTCCAACATTTCATCAAAAGTACCTTCTGACATCCCATTCCATCAACAAAGGGAAGCAGTGGGAGAGGTAGAAAAGCTTCTTTTAAAAAGAGTCATCTAGGAGGCCCCACCAGACCAGAGAGGATCCAGGACCTTTTCAAGATTCTTTTTGGTGCCAAAGCAAAACAAGAACCTCAGGCTGATACTAGACTTAAGCAGGTTAAACCTGTTTGTCAGACAGGCCAAATTCTAGATGGTAATAGTGCATTCCATTCTAACTCTTCTGAAGAAGAATGTCTGGATTTGCTCAGTAGACCTAAATGATGCCTACTATCACATAAAGATAGCCAAACAATCCACAAGGTTTCTGCACTTGTGTGGTGTCACCACAACCCCTCCCCCCCAACTGTTCACCAAATATATGGTAGTGGTAGCAGTCCAGCTCAGGCTGTAGGAATTCCAAGTCTTTCCTTACCTGGATGACTGGCTGCTTATGGCAACACTAAGGGCATTGCTAGTTCAAGCAAGAAACTCATTGGTACACCTGTGCCATGCCTTAGGGATTACAGTGAATTTGAAGAAGTCCAAACTAGAGCAAATTCAAGCTTTGGAATTTATAGGTTGTTATCTGGACACTGATACTCAAATTATCAGGCTTTGTCCGTCAATGTTGTCATTTCTGCATCTTCACACCCTTGGGTTCTTCTTCCTTTTCTGATTCTTTACTTCCTAGTTTTGATTGCTGCTGCCATTTGTTTAGTACTTCAGTGGACTGTTGCAGTTCAGTGGTCTCTTGAGAACACATTTTTTTGCATTACCTTATAAAGACTCATGGTGGTTTGTCACTGTCACATCTCATGGTGGCTGACATCTGACATTTTGTCTCTAGGATGTCCCTTTGTCTTTCTCCTGCTCACAGCCAGGGTAACTACAGATGCCTCCCTCCTGGGGTGGGAGTGAGGCATTTCTAGGGAAGAATGCTTCAGGGTACCTGGTCCCATTTAGAGGCTAATTTGCACATCAGCGTTTTGGAGATGAGAGTGGTCTTTCTGCCATTACAGGCTTTTCATGACTCTTTCCCAAAAGGTGTGTTGGCCACCCAAACCGACAATATGGTGGTTGTTGGATATATCAACAACCAAGACGAAACCCAATCTTGCCCCCCTATGTTGAGAGGATATGAGGATATGGTAATAGGAGTTTTTTTCCCAACACTTTCCGATAGCAACACATTTCCCTGGGAGATCCAGCATTCTAGTAGACAAGTAGAATTGTGGATCACTTCTGGATGAACATCACACCTTTGGAGAGAGTCTTCAAAAGCCTGCAATGTAGAGGAGATCTGGTGGTCAGACAAGGACTAGAGCATACCATGGTGACTGTCCCTTCTGAGGTATCAGGGCAAAGAAGGTGCTGCACTTGGTGTTGTAAGGGGTTGCAATCAGGATGCAGCAGGGCTGGCTTCAGTGGCTAAAAATCTCTTCTACCTCTGAGGGACTTCCTGTAAGGCATCAGTATGCCAGAGTAGGTATATAGAATGCTGCATGGTGCAAAGCAACTTTGTTCTTTATAGCCCTCTTCTGCACCAGACAAGTTTGCTTCCCCTTCCTATGGCCTCACTTGATTTACTTCCCTTGGGTTCTGGATCCATTTTCTGGATCTAAGTTCACATCTGTAGGGCCAGCCTCACACAGATGTCAAATCCCTCACACTGATCACTTGGTCCTCCACTTCCAGTGATGGCTAGAAATCCCAAACTGTCTTCAAGTCATACATATTATTTCCCCACCTCTTAAATCTTTCTGCAGGAAAATGTATTGCAGTAAATGGAAAAGTTTTAGCTCCTGTGCTCTCTGTAAAGGCCTGGATCCCCTTTCTGTTCCTTTAAGTGCAATTTTGAATGACTTAGACATGACTCTTTTTCAGTCATGTCCAAGCATCTCCACTGTCAAGGTTCAGCTGGTGAGCATTTTTAGCTTTCATGTTGGTCAAAATCATTCTCCTGTAGTTTTCCTGTTATCTAAAGCTTTCTTGAAGGGGACCTTTATCCTCAGACCACCCTTCCAGTTCCACCTTGGGATCTGAACTTTTGAGCCTGCTGCTACAGCAGACCTAAAGTTTCTGTCTTGGAAGAACCTGTTCTTGGTTGCAGTTGCTTCTGCCAGTCCAGTGACAGAACTTCAGGCTTTGCCGTGGAAACCTTATTTAATTTTTCTCAAGCATAGGTTATATTTACAGACTAATTTAGCTTTTTTGCATTAGGTGGCTTCTAGGTCCAACTTAAACCAGTCTGTCCATTCCCATAGTTTTATTTCAACATTCACTAATAAAGAAAGTACATTCTTCACTGCATAGATCTGCACCAACAGTTAATATTTTCTTTACATAGAACAAAAGACATCAGGAAATCTAACCAACTTCTTCTTTTTCCAGAGTTAGACTGGGAGTATTTAAAGTCAACTTGTCCAAATGGCTTACTGACTGTATTTCTTTTGTGCATAAAGTCAATGGGTTGTCCTTGCCATTCAAATCCAAGGCTCACTCTGCAAGGGCATTATCTACCTTAGCAGCTTTCTTTAGTCATAAATCATTGTACAATATTTGTTTAGCAGCTTCTTGGGTAAACAGTTGCACTTTTGTGACTTACTACATGCTTGACATTCAGTTGAGGTTGAAGACTGTACTTGGCTGTTCCATTCTGCAGAATGTCTTCCTCCTTCCTTACTACCACTTAGATCAGCCTGGCTAGGAACTCTGTCTTACAGGTAGAAACAGATGGAAAGGACAACATCTGGTACAAATGTTATGTATTTACCATAATGCTATATCTGTGTTGTCCTCCATCCATCTCAACATTCCCTCCTTCTGTTTCTCTTCCAAATTGACTCCTTTTTGGTATTCTGCTTCCAGAGGACCGTGTGAGCCTTCTGAAGTTTATTTGTGTTGGCTCTCATCACGTCTTGGCCTTTATGGGTTTTTATTTATGGCCTGTTTGTAGAGGTCCAGTATGAGAAGGGCAAACTCGATCTTAGGAGAGTGGGTGATGCAGGGCATTATGGGAAAAGAGTTTGAGCTTCAGAGCCATTATTTGATTGACAGCTTCAGATCTGATTGGTTCCAATAACCCACAGGTAGAGATGTATGGAAGACGTCAATACAGATCTAGATTAATGGTAGATACATAACTTTCTTGTATATATTGTAAAAAATCAGAAGAGTTAGATCCTTTGTATGTCACAGAATTACATTTTTGTTTTGCTGAGTGGCAATAATAATAATGTTAAGATCTTGCGTTAGATTAATAGGTACAGTAGAATATGTGTAGGTTATTACTACTGCTAGACAGCAGATCATTTGGTTAGAATTTTTAAGGGTGGTAAATATTCTGAATCTTCTGATGAAACCCCAGCAGCTTAAATTATGAAAGAAGACCAGAAGGACACTATGTATAGAGTTGTAGCAATGTTTAGCCAGGAAAAGAGTGGCGGGTGCACAGTTTGGAATCCAAAAGGTGTTTTCAAATAGTGGAAACCTGAAATTATAATTATTTATTTAGTTTACTAGATGTTTACTTAAAATAGGGCTATTCTTTTATTAATACGTATGATAACCTTTGCTGGTATTATTTAGAACTGAATCTTCAGAGCAGAATGTTAGCTTTATCAGTGCTTATGCCTATTTAAAGGTGTTATTTTTGTGAAAGATCCATTTGTTGGACATGGTTTTGTCTTACTCGGGTAATGAGTGATATTGTTGTTAGTCAGAATGTGTTGCCTCTGTAAACTAAATTTATGCACCTAGATTGTCACTGTGCTCTAACAAGTAATAGCCAAATTAGAGGCACAATTATTTTGACAATTACTCATATATTACATGGCATTCTATAATTTGAAAAGTATATGTACTAACAGGGCTATGTTAAGAATTATGTCCAAGTGATGTTCTTTTTTTCAAAACTGAAGATTGCTAGCCATGTTATTAATGCTTTTTGAACAGTTAAGTCAAAATTGATTTACAACAAAAAAGAACCGAAAAATGTTCCAGTAGAAACCAGTAACCCAAAATACTGGTAGCAAACGGGATGAAACAATGAAGCCACAGACCTAAGCCCTTGTGAGGTACTTTAATACATGCAACAGTATAAAATAAACACGGGTAAACAGCACATTAACAAATTAAAAACTTGAGTTTTCTGATCTGATGAAGTATTGTTAAACGAAAACGCAAGTTTTTAACTCGTTAATGCGCTATTTACCCATGTTTATTTTATACTGTTGCGTGTATTAAAGTGCCTCTCCAGTGCTTCCGTCTGTGGCTTCATTGTTTCATTCCGTTTGGTACCAGTGTTTTGGATCAAGATTGATTTACATGCATTGTTACTTTTTTTTTTAGTATTCTTATAAGTAAGTTTTATGACTATGATTCTTTGTAATACATTCAAAGCAGGGGTTTGCTATGCCTTGACATGGTCATAGCTGTTAGTGCTTCCAACAAAGAAGTTGACTAAGTTTATCTTTTATAACTAAAATGAATAACACTGATGGTGAGGTAGCTGGAACAATGTGTATTTTAGTTGAACATTGTTAGTGTGGATTTTTTAATTAAAATCATTAATCTTGACATTATCACATTTATGATGTTTATAGCTACAAGTAAGTGACATATATTGTTTCATAACATTTTCAAAGATGGGATATGTAATTAAAATGAACATGATTAATGGTGAGGTAAAGGTGCATGTAAAACTGATGATTACTGGTAGGATTGTGTTAGACACCTATTTGTTAAAGAATACAGAAAGTATTTGTTATTATGTGCTATAAGTTCTTTGTAAAACATATGGATTAGTAAATTTAGGTTATTATTTTTTGATTAAAAGGTGTATTATACATCTTAAATACTAAACCGTGTTAAGGTTTTACCTGACCTCTCATTCTTATTAAATAGAATACTAATAGTGCACGTCCATAGTACTGCATTTTGTTATATGTTTAAGTCTGACTTACTGAGTGGGAGTTGGGTGCATTTTATGACAGATAAGCAGTAGGGGACAGAGTATGGATATTGTAACATTATAACAGATTTAAATTTCTCTATGAGAACAAATATGACCATTAGCAAAAATATTTATCTCTGGGTCTAGATTACACTTTTAGAGATCATTACAAATAATAAACATGGATTGATCTTTTAGAAGACTGTTGATTTCAATTATCTAAAAAAAATCCTCTAGGTTGGAGAGATGCAAAAGAAGTTTTTAATTGTCCTGTGATAAAGCATATGGGAGTATTATAAAATCACATGTGTTATATAGATCGGAAGAAAATATGTTGGCTGCTTATACTTTTTGGGCTGTTTTGCTTCAAATATCAGGGCTAAGAAGGAAAACTGCATTGTGCTAGGCTTGTAATTTGATGTTATTGGTCTTCCAGGTAAAATGTTCAAGACAAATCTTTCTGTGTATGACTGCCCCTGACAGTTATTCTGCTGAGTAGATTTAGTGAAGTTTTGGATGAAGGCAGCTGTACATTGTAAACTGGCAGACAGATGATGTTGATAATGCAGATCTATACCTGTATGAAACATACTAGATGATGATGTACAAATGTTGCATCTTAATAGTCGTGTTCATCATTGTAACACTGCTACACAGTAACCTTAGCTGTATGGGTTGCATCCTGCACAGGACACAACAGGGGGCCAGCTTCCAAAGCTTCTAGTGCACCTTCCACATGCCTAAACCATTATGCAGCATGAGCTGAGCTGAAGAAGAAGAAGATCAGTGCAGTGTCTTGCTCAATGAATGTTCACATAGCTAGCAGTTAACTTAGTTTTGCTGATGCTAATGAGCAGACATAGTAAAGTGTTTGCATGGAAGGTACGACTATAGAGATCCTCCATTAGCAATGAGTTACAGGCCATTTAGGATTTTCTCTGCATGGGAAAAGTACACTGTAGACAAGCATCCCATGATCTAGTTGGCCTGCAAAAGAAGAAATGGGCACTGTCTATAGTTGATACAGGTATGTGACATCTTTAGTATTTGACGCCCCCATTTTTTCTTTTCCTTTATTGTAGGACAGCTGTTTCTCAGGAAAGAAGCACCCTTGTAAGACGGTGCTGCCTCTCCAACCCTGCTTGAGAACCAAGAACCACTGCAGCATTGAGTACATCACAGTGGCTTCTTAAAGACCTTGTTGCAAAGTGTGAGAGGCTGTACTGCATAAAGTTTAAAATATTATCTCATGTGGCATCCCTTCAGGGTTGCATATGCAACTGCAGTAAATTCTATCTAAAAATGCAGCTCATCCTTTAGTCACAGTGTAGAAATAATTCAGGGTAGTAATGTTTAAAGGAATCTGTCATATCTGTAGCTTTTATGCAAATGAAATAGCTACTGTGCTGTGTAACACATGATATGTTAAGCAGTTCTAGACAAATTGGTTTAAATACAGACTTCATGGAAGTTGCACCACATTGACCCTCTCTGTGTTATTTATTGATCATCCTGACTTGACATGGTATCTGAAAGTATTGAAAATACATTCTAAAAGTTAAACATGTATCTGCAGACTGAAGAATTATATTTCCCTCGAGTTTTTTTGCTTGCAGCTAGATAAGTATAATTTTCTGTGGGAATGTGGCTTATCAACAGTCATCAGGAATTCTTTCACTAGAAGGAAAATTGCGTATAAACTGAAATTTCTAGCAAAAACATATCCAGGCATTGTAAAATAATGCTAGTTGCAGAGAGTGCAAGCATTCCTACACCCCCTTGATGTACGGACTCTGCTTCCACCACCCCAGTCATTATATACAATATATGGGTCTATAGTAACTGGTCAAATGACTAATGTTGATGACCAGTATACTGACACATGTATTTCAAAACATGTAATGTCGACACATTCTGCACATGCTAAGGGGATTACCCTGGTGTGTACTAAACTAAAAAGAAGTATTTTTGTAGGAGGGCATACCCCCCTCTGCCTCCCTTGTGGGGTGCTGCACGTTGCACATCCCCTGCTTGTTATATATACTAACTCTAAGATCAAGCAGTCACTGAGGAAAGGGAGTATTTCCCTACCTGGGCATTGTAGATCTCACATATCTGTTGATCATCTGTTTCAGTCAACCAAATGGTATTGAATAAACAGATGGTGATTTGTGAGTGTGCTAAAACAAGTCATACACCTATACCTATATAAAATGTCAGATTACATAAGCTTGGAGGAGCGTCAAAATATATAAAATAAGATAAACCTTAAAACTAAATGTTTTCTTATTTCTTCAGCTTCCTCAACCCAAAAGTAGGCATACCATCTCTGACAAACTAAGTTCTTATATTCTAAAGCTTTTACATCATAAACATGCAATTTTTCTTCTATGTTTTGTTCAATAACATGCAAAACAGCCGGCTGTATTGCACATAGTCTATTCCTTACTGCAAATGAATTGGCTGAAAATCAGAAACAATTCACTTTGCAGCATTCATGTCTGCTGCTAGGGAAGAAACCATAAAGGTATTTTAACTCTTATTTTTCTTCAGTAAGTGAAATACAAAAGAAAAGTACTTAGAAATAAAGTAATTATTACCAGCCCAGAAATAATGTGCCATTTATTAGACATTTGGGCTTTATAAGATTACAACTACAGAGACTATGGATACATTACTTAATTGAGGAACAGAGCCAAAGACTATGAATTTGGGGAATTTCTTGATTCCCTAACAAGAGATGGGATAATCTGTGATATAAGAAATGATGAAACAAGGACATGGATTTAAGAGAAACAGTCCTGACAATATCTGTGGATTTTTGTATAAAATGTGAAAATTACTAGTCCACGGTTAACTGATAAAAGGGAGGAGTGTAAAGTGAAGTATGAGTCAAGTAAGACAAAAACGAGAAGAGAGGATGTTTTATAAAAGTAATAGATAGGAAAAACTGAACTGTGCATGTGAGAATCAGAATTCATCTTAAGAGTAAAAAAAATCTTGACATTCTACTTTCTGATTACACCATTGCCTTAGTTTTATAGCTTTAATTTTTTCATCTTCTTCTTACGCACCACTTAACCAGCTGTTCACAACTATTTTTACTTCATTATTACTATATACTGGTATACATAATTTCCTGACTTTTTCAGTTATATTGTATTCTTTCATTAGTCCCCCTAATATTTTATGTCCAGATGTATCAAATTCCTTATTAAGGTATCCTGTCATGATTTTCACTTCCTCTTTTCTATTCATAATATCATCAACAATTTCTCTATACTTAACAATTCTAAATACCCCTTCCCCTTTATACTATATAATATCCGCGCGTGCGCATTCACGTGTATATATATATATATGTATATATATATATATATATATATATATATATATATATATATATATATATATATAACATATGTATATTTTATATATAAAAAGTCCAAAACCATACACTGTGAAGCAGTAGGAAACACTTCCAGTCAGCCAAACTATTCAGTCCAAGCTGCTTTTATTCTTCCAACATACAAAGACACAGATTGAATGCTTTCATATCCTGAAACTGGGGACTTCATCAGAATCTGATATATTTTCCACTGTGGTTACTTTTGTTTTTTTTATTTGTGGTATATTTTATATATATATATATATATATATATATATATATATATATATATATATATATATATATATATATATATATATATATATATATATATATATATATATATATATGTATTGGGTCTAGGACTATTCACTGAAAGCACATTTCACTGAAATACATTTGACTGTGCACAGTTCACTGAAAACACAATTCAGTGAAAGACATTTTACTGAAAGTTATATATGGCCTTTTCCCTACTGTAGTGCGACCCTGGAGTTAGAATATATAATAAGGGGGTGTGTGGGGGTGTAGCCCCCCCACCTATTTTAAATATTTTGAACTATACACATGGATACTTGCAATTTCAATAAATTACTCTTTTTCTAAACTTAATATATATCCAAACTATGTGGGGGGCTATACCCCCCCACCCCCTTACTATATATTCTAACTCCAGGGTCGCACTACAGTGGGGAAAAGGCCATATATAACTTTAACTGAAATGTGCTTCAGTGGTTTGTGCACAGTCATTTGACTTTCAGTGAAATGTGCTTTCAGTGAATAGTCCTAGACCCATATTTTATATATATATATATATATATATATATATATATATATACATATATATATATATATATATATATATATATATATATATATAAATATATATACACACACACACACATCTAAATAATGTATATGTAATATATATATATGCACAGACACACAACACACACATACAATGGATATAAAAAGTGTACACACCCCTGTTAAAATGCCAGGGTTTTGTGATGTAACAAAATGAGACCACAATAAATCATTTCAAAACTTTTCCCACCTTTAATGTGACCTATAAACTGTACAATTCAATAGAAAAGCAAACAAATCTGTTTGGGGAAAAACATAAAAATTTAAAAACTACAAAAACGCTGGTTGCATATGTGTGCACACCCTTAAACTAATACTTTGTTGTGTGTGCACACCCTTAAACTAATACTTTGTTGAAGCACCTTTTGGTTTAATTACAGCATTCAGTCTTCTTGGGTACATACCTGCCATCAATTCAAGAAACTCTGAGTAATTCCAAATAAAGTTCAGCTATCCTGGTATGATTTTCCTGACATTTACTCAGTTGCCTGCTACAGCAAAAGCCCATGGTTCACAGAAGTGATGAGAAGTGTTGTTTTTGCACCAAAAGTAGCTTTTGGAATTGTGGCCAAAAAGTTCAACCTTGATCTCATCAGACTACAACCCATTTCCCACATGCTTTTGTGAGACGTGATGTATCGTTTTCGAAATTTTAGCTGGGCCTGGATGTTTTTTGTGTAAGAAAAGGCTTCCATCTTGCAACCCTGCCCCATAGTCAAGACGTATGGAAAATACGGGAGATTGTCACATGTAGTACAAAACCGGTACTTGCCAGAAGCTCCTTCAGTGTTGCTGTAGGTCTCTTGGCAGCCTCCCTGACCAGTTTCCATCTTGTCTTTTCATCAGTTTTGGAGGGACGTCCAGTTCTTTGCAACATCACTGTTATCTCATATTTTCTCCACTTTTTGATGACTGTCATCACTGTGTTCCATGGTATATCCAATGTTGTGGAAATTTTTTTTACCCTTCTCCTGGCTGATACCTTTCAACATTGAGATTCCTTTGATGCTTTGTAAGCTCTCTGCGAACCATGGCTTTTGCTGTAGCAGGCAACTGAGTAAATGTCAGGAATATCAATACGAGGACAGCTGTGCTTTATTTGGGGGTTAATCAGAGTCTCTTGAATTGATGGCAGGTATGTACCCAAGAAGACTGAATGTTGTAATTAAATCAAAAGTGCTTCAACAAAGTATTAGTTTAAGGGTGAGCACACTTATACAACCAGCTTATTGTACGTTTTTTTTATTTTTTATATTTTTCCCCTAACAGATTTGTTTGTTTTTCAATTGAATTGAACAGGTTATAGGTCACATTAAAGGTGAGAAAAGTTTTGAAATGATTTATTGTGGTCTCCTATTTTATATCACAACACCCTGGCATTTTAACAGGGGTGTGTATACTTTTTATATCCACTGCAGGTAGCAATCTAGCCTTGACCAACACATGGCTATGGTAGTAAAAACATTGTTCTTTATTGCTCGACTTATAAGTAAGGGCAGGGCATCTAGATCCAGAGAGGCAACTTACCACTGTAGTCTGCCCTTATCAGACCCCTCGTAAAGTATAATTGGGGGTTGGCTTAATGGTTAAGGTGTTTGTCTCACAGACACAAGTTACAGGGTTTGATTCTTGCCTTTGAGTTGAGAAATGTTGCTAGGTTCAAAATGACCCACAAGTGCAGATAGCCTAGTACTTACCTGTGACCTATAATTCCCCTTTTGGTAGGTACCTGACCAGACACATGCAGCAACTGGAATGTCCACAAAGGTTCCTCATAAAAAGAATACAGGGAGTTAATGCAATGTCCTATTTTGAGTTCTTCAAAACCATGTCTCTTTATCGGTATTATATAGACTTCTGAGAGGTGCTCTTTGCAGGCATCCCTGGAAATTGTTTTGATGAACATTTTGCACATCCGCAAAATAAACAGCATCAGAACTACTAGATCAGAAGACCTACATTTTGCTTGCAACATAAATAGGACATGCTCCAGAGAAAGATGCATTTCTCAGAGATCTCCCATTTTCTGGAACAGGTTCCCCATCCACATGAAACAGAGTTTCTCCCTAACCGTATGTAAGCACAGTTTGGACCAGTGGATGGGTAATAGAAAATTTACCCCTGGTCTGATGCTTATGTGTCTGATGAAAGGAGGCAGTCAGTAAATCACCACATATATAAATCAAACTTGTGGGTAACATTTGGTTTGCATGGCTAGGCTTAAAAGGGGCCTAGTGGTTGGTAGCCTAGGATACACCTACTACAGGAGGTATAAAAAAGCCAGCTGCACTTATGTTTCTTATTATTTATCGAGGTATGATGTGCTAATACTTCATAAACCGAGCTACTTAACCTGTGTAGTTCTTTTTCATAAGATAGAAGTTGCAGTTACATAAGTTACCTTCGCAGCAAACATTTCAAAAACAGGTCTTTGCAAGTGGTGCTGCAGGCAGGATGCAGTTGCATAAGGAGAAGGTTCTTAACACTCTCGTCAGTTTTTTACTGTTTGAGAAAAGTTCATAAGTTGAAGGAAAGTGTTCTGGCCTGATGAACTTCAAGGAACACTGTATCAGTGAATGTGGGCTCAAATACCCATTTCTCAGCCTATTTATCAAGAAGTAACTTAAAAGTTATTCATATTTGCACTTCTGATAGTTTCTGGTATTGTATTCCATAATTGTGCTATTCTATGAGTTATGTAACCAGCTCTGATGCTTTTATGACAATTCCAAATAGAATTTTAAGTTGTGATGTTTGTGAGTCTTTGTGTTGTTGTACAGCTCAAGACAAAGAGATGGCTGAAGAAATTAGTCAGTGAATACTTTATAAGTGAGTATGAGTTTGCCTCTGTTGTATCTGTAATGCAAAGTAAATAGGCCTAACTGTTCACACCTGTCTTTGTAAGACATATCCTTTATAGCCGGTAGTAGTTCGATACATTTTCTTTGTGCAGCTTCTGTACATTTTAATTGCCCAATATTATTTGTACAAAAACTGTTATACTCCAGTGTTGACCTAATTTAAGCTTTCTATAGTTTTATTAGATAAGAAGTATCCGTTGTTTTAAAATTTTAAGCATCATGACTATTTGTTGTAAAGCATTTTTGTATATTGCTTGTACATGGATTTTGAAGGAAAGAGATGGGGTCAGTCATGATTCCAAGGTTCCTAAAGTTGTTTACATCTGATAAGGTGAATGATGATAATTTAATAGGTTTGATTGCATTAGGTTTCTTAAAAGACATTGTGCTGTATTTTTTCTCACTAAATGATAAACCAATTAGAATTGCCAACTTATTAATGAGTAACATGCATTCATTTATAATATGAAAGTTGTCATTATTATTTGCAAAAAATCCAATTTTGCTGTCATCTGTGTACTTAGATAGCCAACAATGTTTATTAGTGGGAAAAAAAGCAAATGTGACACTAAACTTGAGATGCCCAAGTACCAAACCCTGAGCACTCCCAATTTAACATATGCTAGAGCTGATTTTTTGCCTTCTGTAATTACTTATCCACCTAATCAAATAAGTATTTCCCTCTAGGTCTTATAAGGTTTTGTCAGGATTGCCAAATGATAGATTTGACTAAAGCTTTTGATTTATTAAATAAATTACACCTATACATAAACCAGTATCCATGGCTTTAGTTACGTGATCATAAAATCCAGTGAGGTTGGTAAGTATCAACCAAGACATTATAAATCAGTATAGGTAGATATTAATTGATGCACTATTGTTTTCAATATTAAAGGCCTGTATTTCTCTACTGCCAGCCTGTCACCAGTTTTTATACATAGGAGTGGCTGTATATTCGATCATATATCAGGAACAACACCTGGATGAAGTAAGCTGTTAAATATTGATTTTAATATACCAGCTAAAGAACCCTTTACTTTTTTAACAAAATCCCAGGTATATAGTCAGGTTCTCTAGATGTAGCTGACTGTATTTTCTTTAATGCTCTTACTAACATATCATCAGTAATCATAGGGCAAATTACTGAAAAATCTATCACTTTATCAAATGATGGAAGTTCTATGTTACTGTTGTTATTGCAGTTATTTATTAAGTGTTAAATGTGTTTGCTATCTTTTCAGGATCATTGAGAAGCACACCATCTTTTGAAATCATAATAATACGTTCAACATTATTTTTAAAGGAATTTAGATATTTGAGCTTTGTTATGTTTGTACTAAAACTGGCCAACATGTTTTCATATTTTTTTTTCTGAGATTGTATTGTGGACTATAATTCTTTACACTGCAGCTTTAACTTTTCCTTGTTGTATAGTGGTTAGGATATTTATGATAGGTGAATAGTGCCATTTTTCCTGTTCTGCATCTTTATGAAGTTATGATTCCACAATACAGAGACTTAATTATGATTAACTGACTTATACTGAGTTGCTTTCACAAAACTTTTACATAAAATTCTAAATAGACAATTGCATTCTCCATCATCTTTAACAAGTTGGCTGTCCAATTTATTGATTACAAACTTTCTTGCACTTGGTGCCAATCAGTAAGCTTGTAACTATTTTGTTAAACCAAGTCTTAGATTTATCCATTACAGGCAATTAAAAATATTGAAAAAATGGTAAGAGAAACCTAAAGGTACTGAAGTTTGAATGTTCTTGGTTAAATATGGAAAATGTGTTCCTTGTAAATCAAGAATGTTATTACCTCTAGTTGGTTCTGTAATTAACTGTGAAATATTATGGTAAGCAGGTTTCTCAATGGCATGGTTATTACTAGATGTTTTTGCACTCCAGCCTACACCTGGGTAGTTTATATTTCTCAATGATATTAAGTTTTTAGCCTCATGTGTTTTATCCAACTCAGGTGGATAGTCATGATGTCTTATTCAGTCCATGGTGGGTATGCTGTAGCATAATATTATTGTAACTGGTACATTTGATAGAATATTATCAACTTGAAGCATTATACTTTCTAAAGTTGGATTTATATTTATCATCATTGATGGTATTGATTCACGAACTGAAAGAGTTACCCCTCCACACCTCATGTCATCCCTTAAGCATTCATATTTATTGTACCCTGGAATTTACAAATTTGAGGAGTTCCATGTTTTAGTAATGGCAACTATCTCATATATTTCTGAAAGTTCAACGACTTTCAATTCATCTCTATTAGTGCTTAAACTTTGAGTATTATAATAGTAACATCTTATTTTTGTATTATATTCCCTGTATCTTTGGTATAACTTGTCTTTTCTGTTTTGTGCTCTAAAAAAGACTCAGTAGATTTGATGATCACGTTTAAAAAAAATTTTGCTCCCTGATAGTTAAGGTGAATTATGTCATATGCAAACATATTAGGCTTTGTACCATTTTCCCATGGGGTTACAACTCTAATAATGTGTTCCATTTAGTGGTATGGTGGAATGAAACACAAAAAGAGGGTCCTATCAAAAGCCTTGAGTATCATAATTATAATCCTAGGGGTAGTGAGAGATTAAATTGAATATAGTTAATATGTATAGAGTATGCAGTGTCTCAGAGTATTCCTTCTCTTCTGACGTACAACAGTCTCAAGAGGTAGTATATATAAGTAGCAGGGATGTGAAGGGTGTTTACCCCTACTGTGCATAAAGTAAAATAACTAGTTTCAAAATTTGCTGTTTTTTAGTCAGAATCACATTTTCATTGTTGAAATTACCTGTATTTTGTCTCCCACTTTGGATAGGGAGCCCACAAAAAGCAATTTGTAGATAAAATAAAATGGAAAAAAAATCCATACAAATGTTTCTGAGAAGGAAGCAAAATAGCCACTTTTGAGGTTGGCTGTTGGTGATACCATAACAGATTCATATGTAAGAAAGCTATTGCAACACATTCCACAGGTAGGACTAAATATCTTCTCATGACCAGTGGAAGTAAGCAAACTCAGACGTGACATACAGATTATAGAAAAATGATAGGAGGAAGAGTGGTGCCTATCTTGGCAGATAGCCCAGGATGTTCTGTTGCTGAAAATGGAAAAAAAAACAGGAAATTGAGTTTCATTTAGATTTACAGGAGGCTAGCTCCATTATGGTAAGAACAGTCTAATTTCATAATTGGAGCACTTTTTGTGTTACTTAGCTGTAGCGCTCTGCATAGGATGGATGTTCTTTATGTTTCACTGTTGCAGTCATTACATTTGGGTAATCCTACTGGCAGGTTGCCCTCAGCCGGCCTGAATTCCAAAGTCTTGGGTCCTGCATCGGCTGCTGTTGCCCCTTCCCTGACATCAGGTCGTCAGGGGTATAAAAGAAGCGGCTAGTGCCATTTTCTTCAGTCTTTCTTGCCGCGCGGTGCCCAAAGCAGAAGCAGTTTGTAAGTGCCGGTCAGCCAACTCCTGAGATTTTCGTGTTCAAGTTTCAGATCCGAAGTCTTCAATAAAGCTAAGTACTCCGTTGGGGAAACTTTTTTCTTGCTCCAGACCGATGTCAGAAAAAGTTAATATTTCTTGTGGAAAGCAAATACCTCATAAGGACTTTCATTCTTACTGTATTCCTTGCCTAGGCCCTGATCACAACATTGCTTGTTGTCTGTTTTGTGCTAGATTTAACCAACGCACTGTTAAGCGTCGGTATGATTTTGCTTTAAACTATTTTGGACGCAGATTTAATTATCCACAAATGTCGGATAGCCATCCGACTACTGGAGTTCACAAAAAACGCAAAGAAAAGGAGAGAGACAAACAACCGAGGCCCAAAACAGACGACGAAGCTTCTCCTAAGCCAGTCGCCGGTTCTCAGTGAGGTGCTTTCACAGCCCCTGACACCTGCTACTTTAGAGTTGCAGCCATCTACCGACTCCCACGTGGAGTCGGTCATGCCGCTGGAAACTCAAGGTATTGGAGCCTCGGATACTATTTCTTCAGATGGGTCCAGAGCCGCTGAGCAGGCACCGGCTTCTGAGGGTGTATTCAGACCTAAACATCTTTATATTAAGCCAACCTCAGCTTCAAAGGCAAAGACTAAAGAACCTTCTAAAGCACAGAAACAAACTCTAGAGCCATGTGGACAGGCCTCTATGCCCAAAAAACAGATGCTCAAAATGGCCGAAGACTTAATTACTTTGATCAGGGGTTCCCATCCCCCTCCTGATAAGAGGCCTAGGCAAGAGACTGATTATGAATCTTCAGAACAGGTTTCTATTTATTCTGATTCCTCTTTTGATCAGGAATATTCTCTTCCCCCGTATGAGGATTCTGATGCTGAAGAATCTATTCCTTCAGCTTCTCCTCCAGAGGACTATTCTTTTGGAGAAACCTTGCATACCATGAGGGAGCATTTCCACTGGGAGAGCCAAGATTTTTCAGAATCTAAAAAGAGACTCAGGGATTTCCTTTTACTTCCTCAACACAGGCCATTAGCCATTCCACCTGTGTTAGATATTGTAGATGATGTGTTTTCGGAGTCTAGTCTTACCCCTGACTCCTTACCTCCAGCTCCTGTTAAGCCTGACAGGTATTACAGGGTTCCTGACTCTCATAAATTCCTTTTTAAAAACCCTGCTGCAGAGCCAGAAACTATTCCACAGGGTCCCAAAGGAGTTAAGGCTTCCACTGCAAAAAACCCTTTCCCCTCTGATAGAGATTCTAGGGCACTGGACAGATGGGGAAAAAAGGTTTACACATATGCTACTTTGGCTATAAGGGCCTTAAACTGTCAGTTTCATATGCTAAAATATCAGCAACATATCATGGCATTGCTTATACAGAAAATGTTATTAAACTCTGAATGTGCAGAAAACAAGGAAATGCAGGATTTATTGCATGCAGCTGAACAAGTTGGAAAGCATAATTTGCAATGTGGTTTTGATTCTTTGGAGGCCTCCTGCAGGGCCGCAGTTACAGGTTCTGTAATTAGGAGGCATGCTTGGTTAAAGGAACAAAGTTTGCCTGATCATGTCAAAGTTAAATTATTAGATGCACCTTTACAGCATGATACTTTGTTTGGTGTTAAGGAAGAGGAGGTGTTAAAGAAAATGGAGGACAAAGCTAAATCTATGCAATCTGTCAAAGATTTTTTACAAGTACAGCCACCTAGGTTTAGTAGAAACTGGCCTACAAAGAATTGGTCCTTTCCTGTGTCAGGCAGACCTCAAAGGGGTAGATCCAGATGCCCTAGGGGCAGACCCCAGGCGCAAGGATCCTACAGGTCAAAGCAAGGGGTGCTTCTACCTTCAAAGTTGGAGAAGACAAATCACAACCATACAGGAAACTGTCCCAATGACTTCCCCCTGCCTGCACCAAGCACTTATCTCCTGGCAGCACCCTTAGGGGGGAAATTAGCACTTTTTTCTCAAAATTGGTACATTATAACCCAAGACAAGTGGGTTCTAAATATCGTGTCACAAGGGTACAAGTTCCATTTCCATACCCTGCCAAAGGCAAACGGCTGGCCAGATCTGCCAAAAAAACAATGGGCAGAGGCACAAAAACAAGTCTCATCCCTCATGGACTTGGGGGCCATTCAACAAGTGCCAGAGCAAGAGCAGGGACAAGGATTTTACTCGACTGTTCTTGGTACCCAGAAAGGACAAGACCTGGAGACCAATATTGAACCTATCTATTCTGAACGCATTCCTGGATATACCAAAATTCAAGATGATGACTTTGCAGCAGCTTCTGCCCATGCTGGCCAAGAACGCTTGGCTGGTGACTCTAGACCTAAGAGAGGCATACCTGCATGTCCCAGTCAGACAATTATGCAGAATATACCTCAGATTCAAGGCAGGCTCAATGCATTATCAATTCTCTGCACTGTTCTTTGGCTTATCTACTGCGCTCAGGGTCTTTACAAAGTGCCTGGCACCGGTAATTGCATTCTGCAGACAAAGAGGAATACAAATATATCCTTACTTGGACGACTGTCTAATTCAAGCAGAGAACAAAGACATTCTTCTACAGCATCTGGCGTATGTGCAAAGACTTCTAACATGCCTAGAGTACACAGTCAGCGAAAAGAAATCAAAACTAGTACCCTCTCAAGAGATAATATTCCTCGGTGCAAGCTTAAATACAACTGCCCAGATGGCTTATCTCATGCCAGACAAACAAAGGCAACTGACTACCTATTTCAAGATGTTGGCAACAAAGGCCCAGTTATCTGCAAGAAAAATTCTGCAGGCTTTGGGCTTCATGGCATCCTGCATCCTACTAATTCCATATGCAAGACTGCATATGAGGAAACTTCAATGGTACCTAAAAAGTGTTTGGACTCAACATTGCCACAGCCTGGAAACAATGATTGCTCTTATTCCCTGCCTACAACAGGAGTTTCGATGGTGGGCAAAGGCTTGTCACCAAAACAAGGGAAAGCCATTCACATTAACCCTAGCCAGGCAGACACTAACAACGGCTGCATCAGATTATGCCTGGGGGGCCCACATGGCAGGAAGATGCATTCAGGGCACATGGTCCTCAACCCAAATGCATCTACATATCAATCAAAAAGAGATGCTAGCTGTTCAGAATGCCTTGATAGCCTTCAAGGACCTACTTCATCCAGAACAACTGCTGATAAAGACAGACAACACCACGGTCGTGTGGTATATAAACAAGCAGGGGGCCACACATTCTTATCCCCTTTGCAGACTAGCTATGACTTTGTGGGACACAGCATTAACTTACCAAGTACATTTGCAGGCACAATTCCTGCCAGGAAGGAAAAATACTCTGGCAGACGAACTAAGCAGAAATCTCATGGATCCCCATGAGTGGCAGTTGGATCCACAAGTCTTCAGCATGATAACAAGGAAATGGGGATGCCTGGACATAGATCTATTTGCCTCCCCTCACAACTACCAACTAAAAAGATTCTGCACAAGGACTTATCACAGACAAGCATGGAATGTGGATGCCCTATCTTTCAGCTGGAAAAACCTATCAGTATATGCCTTTCCCCACTGCCTCTCCTGCCCAAGGTACTCCTAAAGGTCAGACAGGAGAAGCCAAAAATGATACTGATCGCCCAGACTGGCCCCGCCAGTACTGGTTTCCAATCCTAAAGAACTTGTCTCAATGCCCAGCTTGGACCTTACCTCAGATACCTCATCTATTGTCCCAGCAAAACAATCAGCGTCTGCACAGCCAACTCAGGCGGTGAAACCTTTCATCATTTTTTATCCAGACGGGGTCTCTCTGAGGGCAAATCCAACATTTATGCCTAAGGTGGTGTACAGTGTGGCTCTTAACCAAACTATTCATCTGCCAACTTTTTATCCAAATCCACAGAACAAGGGGGAAATAATTCTGCATTCTTTGCACGTACACAGACAGCTTAGATTCTACTTGAACAGAACCAAAGTTTTCAGAAAGACAGAGCAATTACTAGTGGCATGTGCAGGATCACAAGGAAAGGCTATCTCAAAGCAGACTATTTCAAAGTGGATAGGCCACTGCATTAATTTCTGCTACTTACACCATGGCAAGCCAGTGCCTAAGGGCATTAGGCCACATTCAACTAAGAGCTGCAGCCACTTCAGCAGCCTTTCTCAGGGAAGTACCAACCAAGGACATTTTAGAGGCTGCTACTTGGAGTTCAGTGCACACCTTTACAAAGCACTATCATCTGCCATTCTACTCTAAATCCAGAGCAGGCTTTGCCTCTGCAGTTCGGCAGGGACTCATAGCCACTCCTAATGCTGTTTAGCTCCAGCCTCCCAACCATAGCTTTGGGACTCTACCCAAATGTAATGACTGCAGCAGTGAAACACGAAGAACATAGTACAGTTGTGTACACTTACCATAAATGTAGATGTTCGAGTGTATTCACTGTTGCAGTCCAGGTTACCCACCCACCATCCGCCTTTATCCTATGGATCCTATCTTTCCTTCTCTGATTTATACAACCTATGTGGTGTATTTGCTTATAGATGAAGGTAAAATTTATATTGGTGCATTTATTCTTTTATATATATATATATATATATATATATATATATATATATATATATAAAACTTGGCTACCCTTTTAAGGGGCACCTGACATCTGAGGCAAGAAAAACTGAAGAAAATGGCACCAGACATTTCTTTTATACCCCTGACGACCTGACGTCAGGGAAGGGGCGAGAGAGGCTGACACAGGACCCAAGACTTTGGAATTCAGGCCGGCTGAGGGCAACCTGCCAGCAGAATTACCCAAATGTAATGACTGCAACAGTGAATACACTCGAACATCTACATTTATGGTAAGTGTACACAACTGTACTTTCTTCAATATGTTGCTACCTCTGAGTGTAGTAGTTTTATTGATGACATTTTTCAGTAGTGCCTTGTGTTTCTTCATATATCTGTCAGTGTAATAAATCTGTAATTTCTGGTTTTATTTTTTTTGTGTTTATGTAGATTGGCTGCTAATGAGGCTTCATTTATGATTTCACAATTGAAAGTTATTGACCGAAGCCACAGACAGAAACTACATCTGAAAGCCATGGATGCGGTGCTGTTTGGACCACCCACACGTCAGTATATTTTTTTCTTTTAATTTTAATCTTGTTACAAAGGTTAAAAAGTATGAAAAGAACATGCTTTGCTAGGCTAGGCTTTAAATTTTCTTGTTAGAAATACAGTATCTAATATTTTACACAATATTAAGCTAAGAATCTTTAGCAGTGCTTCTTAATGTTGCAGCCTGTGCTGGTCTCATGCAGTGCTTGACTTGAGATATTTGCATTTGTACTTTTTGGCTAATGTTGTTGTTTTGCCTTCAGCATTTCACATTTATTTGTAACTCTGTTGCAGATAGCTTTGGTGTTTGCTGTTCTGATGACTTTTAATGACATACTTTGTGAACCAGATTGTACAGCTGGTTGAGTTACTTATCATAAGAAGCTATTCAAGAAAGAGGTTAGTGCAGAGGTACTGCAACAGCTGAGATTCTATTTGCCAATGCCAGTATTTTTAGGTAATTTGAATATCTATCTTGCAGTGTTGTTTCTGTGGCGTTAGTCAGCATGAGTCCCATGTGAAGACAGCATTATTGTGTACCACCTTCAGTTCTTCTAGTGAGACACAAAAGTAAACAATGCCATAACTGAATACAGTAAAATTCTAAAGACATAAGACCATATACAACTTTAGCAGGAAAGGTACAAAGAGTATCATAAATTACATTCAAAGGAAGACTTTGGGGGTGGTGACCTTTCTGCTACAAGTGTTTCTGCCTCAAAGAAATGTCTGCATCTTTAAGCTGGTAGTTTATCTATTAGTATCTTCCCTGTCAAGAGCTCCCTTAAAAGAGCAGCATGTCTACAAGGATTTCCTGAAACATGCTGAAAGGGGTCAGAGAGCATGTTCCTCCATTAGAATGAGCAGTAGTGCTCTCTTCCTGTATCTTCCATATTCTATGTGTGACAAGCAACTTCTTTCTTATTCTAGACCTTAGCTGCTTCACTAAGCACACACAGTTTGTCAAGTTCCTGATAGTAGTTCTTCAGGATATATTTTTCCTGCTTCCTTCAGATTTCTGCATGGTGTTTTATGACCTGAGAGATACCTTTTATTACTTCATCATCTGGGTCCTCACAAGAGGTTCCTTTGTTTCACTGTAAGCCTGCATCAGATTCATTACAAAGTGTTGCCAGTTGGTCTGTCTTTGATGGACAACCTAAGCTACATCTCTAGCTCTCTCGGATTTGAGGATGAAGGGCACCTTTGTGTCTAACATCTTCTGGGAGTGGGACACTGAAGATCAACCAGTTTTGCCAGTAAAAAGAATAAAGTCCTTTCTCACGTAAACTTAATTGAGCAGGTCAAAAAAGGACTTGATTGTGAGTGAGTACTTTCTCCTTTGATGGGCAATACTCCTGGTTACCATTTTTTCCTCGTTTTCCCTCCATTTAGCAAAACTCAGAGAAGAAAGACCAGATTTATTCTCATGTCTTTATTTTTGCTGAAAAATTTGTGCTTTCAGGCTGTCAAGTCATTGAGGGTGCAGTATGCTGTTCTACTTTTGGTGAGTTGACAGCTGGATCTCCACTTGTCAGCATGATTGCTGCATTAGAGCCTCTGACTCTGCTTGGCCTGATTATGGGGAGGGGAGTCTCTGATATTGTTATAATTATAAAAAAAAACATGCCCCTTATTAAACATGTTCGCAGGTGTTTACTCAGCTAATGACCACAAGGGCCCTTTTAAGCCTAGCCATGTATCCCATTCTAGAGTTGAAAAATATGTCGTAAGTGGAAAAAGGTTTCCATCTAATTAAAAACCTGTTTCAGTCATTTTGCATGTGGAACTGACCAGTTTTGACATATTTGTTTTGAGTTGTAATTATTCCAAGGTCAAGGTACATTTCTGCCATAGTGGCACATCATGACCTTATGAACAGCCAAATTATGACCCAAACATTAGCATGAAAGTCAATTTCTTAAGGGTTCCTTGCATCTTTATGCAACTTAGAAGACTTTTTCTCCTCATGAGACTTGAACATCAAGATTTATAGGCTTCCCCATTCCACATTCAAAATGGATAGTTTGTAGATTTGAAGTTTATCTCTTAGAAAAACACTTTTCATAATGGTCACTGTCACCTGAATCCTAATTGTTCTTTTACAAGATTCAGATGCTCCACAGACCTAACCCTCATTTCCTGCATAATGTGGTTTTAGTTCTGTCCTTTACCAGTTTCTTTGCCTGTTTTCTTTTTAGGGGCAGGGTTCTGGGGAGCAGCATGCTTCATGCCCTTGATACACAGTGTCAGTTGAATTTTTTTGCAAAGTTCTAGAGAAATTCAGGAAGACTAATCAGTTGTTCATCTCCTTTGCTGTACATCTTCCCCACCATTTCATCTGTCTCTGTAGTTCACTGCCAAATTCAGAAAAGAAAGGCCAGTATTCATCATCTTTGCCCTGCTTACTGTGTGGTGGCCAAGAAGGGTATGTTTTTATGCTCTTATATTCTTAACAATGCAGGAAAATATGCTGCTACAATCCATGGAAGTCCCTAGTAGTTGCAGGTGAGAAATTGATCCATCTCAGGGCCTGATCCCCTCATAATTTCATGTTTTGCTGTCACCAGATCTTCCAGATAGGGTTGTATAAGTGATTGAGGCTGCCAAGGAATTCTTTCATTCATCAGATGTCTGTTAAATGGAGAACATTCTGTGATTGGGCATAGATGTATCCTGTGCTAATCTAGTTGGTCACTTTGTAGCTGGTCTTAACTTATCTTAGGCATCTGTTTCATTTGTGGCTCATTTATTTTATAGTCAAAGTGGATGTTTAGCACATCTTTGCACATCAAAGGTTTGTAGAGGACAGAACTGTGGATTAGTCCATTATTTTTAGAGAATCCTTTTTAGTTTTCAGGAAAATCTGGTATCCCTTAGGATGACCTCATGCTTCTTGGCAAAATTTATGCCAGAATAGTTGTTAGTCTGTCCATTTGTTTGCTCGTTTTTTTTTGTGGGGCATAGCTAAGGAGAGTAAGAGCCATTTATACCTTGGATACCTACCATCATCTCAGGCTTTACCAGGAGAAAGATGCAATGTTTAGGAAGATGAAACATTTGTTTCTCTATTTTGCTTCAGTGAGAGGGTTTTGCAGTGTCTAAACAAATCGTTTACAAATGAGTTGTTAAATGTGTTTTTTTGGCATTTGATGGATAGCTGCCCTTTGAGAAATGCTACTGCTATGGACTGCTGCGGCAGGGTTATGACTCCTTCCAGTGCTCACTTAGTGTGTAATATCACTGTCGAATATGTTTATATTGCGACCACTTGAGCATTGGTCCACATCTTCTCTAAGCTTATAGCTTGGAATATCATTCCAGGACTCAGGCTTCCTTTGATGCTGTTTTGCTTCAGTACTCAACCTTCTGAGTCCTTACCTTTAAACTTTCCTTTGGTTTTGTTATGCAGGATGCTTGATTTGTGCTGCTTCCAATATCAGATGCATCAGATTCATGTTCTCCATATGATTTGCCTTACAATAAAGCCATCTATAGTGTAATGTGAAATATCCTGTTGTCCTTGTGGCTTTGGATGGATTTCCTGTAGTTTAATAAAATATGTAATCATATACATTTGTTGCAATCCTTTTTCCCCCCACTTCCTGTTTGCCATGAAGTCCTGCACTGTGCTGATGGCTGTCATTGAGGCAGCCATCAACAGTGTGCATGTTTGCCTTAAACCCCAGTTAGTACTCATGTGTATGCTCTGTTAAGAGACTAAGGCATTTGGTGTGCATTAACAGCAGCATGGTGCATTGATTCACTTCTGATGATGATGTACATACACAGCCCTGGCCTCCCTTGTCATGTATCTGGTTTTCACTAGGGATCTTTGACAAGAAATACACCGCAGTGGTGTATGCCCATTCCTCTTCCTAGGAAGATGCATTGGTCATATCTCATCTTTCCTTTCCCTAACCCCCCCAGCCGATGCCTCTAACAGAACCTCAGTTGTCTGGGTTACATCCCTTTGGGTCACAGAGCTTACTTTAGGTTATTATATTTTGATACGCTTTGTTTTGTTTCTTGTCTTGCAAGTTGTTATCTTCCGGTGGATGTTAGCCAGTGTAATTATCTAGCCCACACCATGTTGTACTCGGGCAGAAGATGAATGAACTAATGAGCATGGGGAAGAGGGAGAACATTTGGCAGTCCTGTAATAGCAGAAGAGGAAATCCCTGCATTTACCCATTACAGGTCAACTGTCATGGGGATTAAATTTCTCTTGCAGGTCATTTACATAAAATTGTTTGCAGAAGGCTTGCATTAACTGTAAAAGCACCTAACTGGATGTGGTTTAAAGCTACTCTGTATCTTCTTTTGGAGTATGTGTACACTAGAATTTTCATGTTTGTTCATATTTTTATGTATATTGTATACTTTTTAGCCCACTGCATCCATTTTAATTTTTCCACATAATTCAAGAATGTCCCTCACAGAGTAATATTCTTAATGAACTAGACTAGGCTTTCTTGGCCTGTAGAAAGTTTTATTTACAGCCTCTTAGTGTTCATACAGTATGTTTTTGTTGAAATGCACATACCAAGATCAGAGTGTTTTATATTCAGCGTACATGCTACATTTTTCTAAATTGCAGTTCTTGTAGTGGTGGTTGTCATCTTATGTGGTTGACCTGTTGTTTTTCTTCATCATTTGTTTGACCAGTGAGAGTGCTGGGTACTTCCCTGATCCTTTTTTTTCTTTTATGAAGTATTGAAAAAAATCCACAAACAAGGTTTTGTGCCCACACCACAACTCCACTAGGAAGACCAAAACAGGCACAAGAAAGAAGGGGTCCAAAACAGGCACAAGAAAGAAGGGGTCCAAAACAGGCACAAGAAAGAAGGGGGGTATCTGGATTCGAGCCCTTCTTTCTTGTGCCTGTTTTATGAAGTAATGCCTATTAGAGATGTAAGCCCTTAGTGGATTTAATAGCGGATCGTGTTTCATGAGAAAGGTACATCCTTTCTATTTTCTACTTCTGCCTCCTAATTTCTGCTGGAGGTATAAACACTTGGGTATTCTAAGATAGCATAAGAGAGGTTTTATGGAGGTATTACTTGAGGGGAGGTGGTTTGATGTTTTTGAGTTAGAGCTTACTGTTTGTCCCATGGTCATATTGAACATGCTTCATGAAATACAATGGGCTGGAATAGGGATCTTTCCTGCTTCATAATAATATCTTCAATATCCAAGATTCTAATTACTGGTTTGCATAACAGTTTCTTTCATGTCCTTGATCCTATCTGGCACTGCTTTATGTCACATCAGTTTGTAACAACTCTAGTTTGATATTGGACTTGTTGCTTGAGGTGGACATTGTATTTTTTTCTGAGATTTAATGGCTGTTGCCCCTGTTTGGAAGCTGCAGTTCCAGACAGTTACTCCATGATCAGTCCAGCTAGAGAGAGAGTGTGTGAGTGACTTGTATCAGGAGGCTTCAAAGTTTGAAGTTGGCCAGATCCCGGTTGGGGAGACAAAAACTGCAGTTATCTTTTAATCTGACACTCATGTGGTGACTTAGTAGTAGTCCAGGAAGACACTGTCTATGTTAGGCAAAGCCCCTCACTGACTCTCTTCACTGTCAGAAAAGTCTCTCCAGTATCCAGTGCCTGGATAGCTGCTTTCTGATAGTTCTGACAGGCAATTGCATTGAGAAAGTACTCCTCAGGTTAATGACATAAATTCAGAGTCCAAATTAATATAACTCTGACACGTTCTGACAAACAAAATGCGTTAGTTTTTTAAATGTAGTCAAATGAGTCCAAAGTAGGGAAATCCAAAATAAACTCAAATCAAATAAAATGCACATCAAAGAAAAATGAAATACTCCACCCACATTTTTTGCAAAGGGGCTAGGCTGTGTTATGAAATCCGCCTACCCCCCTCCCCCCACACACACACACCTTTAAATATCCATACTAATTTCTTGCCTGCATTATTTTGATGAAATCATCAAGACTAAAAAATATTCTGTTTGCTGATGCCACAATTAAGTTATGAAGTAGAGGACAAAATCTGCACTTTGACAGATGTTTTTCATGTCCACTGTGTTTTTTTTTTTTTTAATCCAAATTTAAACCCACAGGGATTGTGCATGATTGGTTATGTAATAACTACATACTTCCACTCTCGTCTTTTTAAATATTGCTCTTATAACCATAGAAAGTTGCTAGAATGACATGATTTGTCTTATCATGCATTTTTCTGAAGGGTATGAGGTTTGAAATACAAATGTATATCATTATTTAGTGACTTCAGTCCTCAGATCATCCCAGGATTTGCCAGAAAATCACAAAAGTTATGAGGAATAGACCAAAAGAGAGAAAAATCTGGACATTCTGTGAAAATCTGTACAGTTGAGAGATATGAATACCTCTCACCCTCTTACTTAGATCAAGAAATCTGGACAAAGCCAAAAATAATGGGGGGACAAAGGCCCAAAATAGGTACTGCTCTTACAAACTTCGAAAGTTGATAGAAATACAGGTTTTACATTAGCATGAATTTTGTGAAGGGTATGAAGTATGAAACTCAATTGTCTGTCATTATTTTCTGACTTCAGCCTCAATGATTTGCTAGAAAACAACAATTTTATGAGAAAAAGACCAAAAATATGAGGCAAAAATCTAGACATTCTGTGTTGAGAGGTATGCTGGACAGACCCAGATAATAGGGACAGCTTTTAAATATTGCTCTTATAAACATAAAAATCAGTAAGGTTGCCATTAGGTTTACTTACCTTTCAACCATAGTAGATCAATGTTATGCTGTTAAGCAGAATGTACACTTTTTTTTTTTTTTTTTTTTTTTGGTAATTATTGCCAAATGTCTTTTAAGTGTACTTTGGAGTTTTTCTCCACAGTTCTGGCCTATTTAATGCTTAATTTTTATACACACCTATCTTAATGTACTGCAACAGTTCTGTATATGTATTTCACTTATTAGCTAAGAAGAGCAGCTTGACTTTGTTAGAGTTCAGTACAGCTTAGTAAACAGCTGGCAAATGTTTCTTGTAATCATTTATACTTGAGAGAGAAAGCCGTGGTGGTGCAGCGGTTACCATTGTCACCTCACAGCAAGAGGTTCTCCCATTCGATTCTCGGCTGGAGCACCTTCTGTGTGGAGTCTGCATGTCCTCCCCATGGTCGAGTGATGTTAAAGACATGCAGGTAGGTGCGGGCGTGAATGAGCGTGCCTTCGTTGAAGGTTGGGCATCAGGCTGGCAACTCGACACTGTAAAATCCACTGTCAATCATCAGCGGACTGGAGTTCCGCTGTGGCGACTACTAACCAGGAAAAGCCAAAAGACTTGCATTTAAACTTGAGAGAAAGTTAGGTATTCTGTAGGAGTTAAGTCTCCTGAAAAGAAACATATTAACCTGTCAAATCAGTAAAACAAAACATTGTCCTCCTGTATGCATACCTTTTTTTCTGGTTAATCCATACAGCACTGGAAACGTGTGTTTATGTGTAAGCAAAAGTTGAGAAAGCTTTGAACTTTGTATGACGTAATCTTTTCTTTTTTCTAAATTTAGGATATAAAAGGAGTTGCTTCTCAGTATACAGCTGAATTGTGTATATGTAGAGACTTGCATCCAGAATCTCTGACTGTATTTGGGTTTAAACAACTGCCTTATATTTTCTGACGACAAATTTCCCTTTTCATTTTGGAAGGGCATTCTGATAAGGTATCTTAGCAGGACTGTCCACTGCCTTTTCTTTCCTGTCATGGCTGGCATATTAATTTGGGTTCTGTCTAGTTATACTGCTTGTAGAGCCCTTATTGATGAAAACTAACACACTTGTGTGAAGTAGTCACCATGGAAGCAAGTCATAGAAAAAAAAGATACTAGTGTATCAGTGTACATACCTTTCCACCGTTTCCCTGTAGCGTGTTTCTCTTTTCTTACCTACCCAGAACTCGCATACTTGTGTTACTGAGTTCATTACTCTTAAGAGTTTTGCATTAAAAAAGATTTCTAGACAGCATTTGATAGCTGTCACCAGTGATGTAAAGGCATAATACATGCTTTACCTTACGTTTAGAAGATGCAGGTATTATTAAAAAAACAGACCTGTAACTGAAGAGATGAATGGAATAAACATTTGTTAATGTGCTGCAAGAGTCTGTCTGTCTCTGTTTCAGAGATATACTCTTAAAGTGAATATCTCAGACAGCTGTACTTTCCAAACAATAGATGGAAGGTGCTTTAATGTATTCATTTTTTAAATGGGTGAATGAACTGCTCCATTTCCAACTATTTCCAGGCATGATCTGAGCTACAAGAGCAAGGATAAATGCAATACATGTGCACAGTTTAACATAATCATTCAGCCAGCATATTTTTTGCAGGAGGGAAGAGACTGGAGTACCTGATGAAATCACATGCAGTCTCCATACTGACATAAATCAGGCATTAGGACCAAACCACTAATACAGGCATTGTGAGGAAGAAACTTAAATTAATGAGTCACTGAAGTTCTCAAATGTTGCTTTGTGGGGGAAAAAAGTTCCTTTGTGAATGCCTGAATTCAAAAGAAAGATTGCACCGAGAGCAGGAGATAGTTTCATGGCATTGGTGTTTTCTCCTGTGCTAGAATGACACAAGTACTAAAAGAAGACTGCCTTTACTTTCTTCATCATCATTGTGTAAGAGGGTTCTTCTGGTATGGGCATATCGAATAGAAACTTGAAAGCAGCTGTTGTGGTATGTTACCGCTTAAATGAGAGTAAATAATGATAGGATACGCACAGATGGTATATTAGGAAAAGAAAGACAAACAAAAACATTTAACATGCAGGAGAATGCTCACTTAAGTGGCAAGGGTGGCTTCTTCAGGTAGAGTAACAAAGTTAGCACAAAATTATACTGCCTTCAGCAACATGAGAAAAAGTTCTGGAATGCACGTCGTCAGTGAGAGTGGTGTACAACATCGGGGAAATGTTATGATTGTTAACTGGACAAACCGAGAAGACACAAGTTTCTCTCTTCGTAGTTAACCCAAGAAATCTGTCTGGTAGGTAATTTGCTCACTCTTGCAAAGTGCAACTGTGAGAACCAAATTTAAGACTACAAGGTTAAACTTATTAACAGCCAATAGCTTTAATCCTGTGTTCTAAACTGCCAGATATTCCACTGATGCTGAAGGAGATCAACTTTTTTTTTTTTTTTATATATAAATGGGTCACACCACTGTTTGTACTATTGAGATGGCAATATGTTGATGAAGAACCTGTTGGCCTCTATAGGTTTTCACTGAATTTATACAGAAGTGAAAGTGTGAAGATTTTTGAAGTAAATGGTCAGGAATACCCTGGTGTACTTTAACCTGAAATGCACCCACTGATCACTGTATCCTGAAAGACAAGATTTAGAAATGTTAAAGGATTCTGACTCCTACACAACCATTACTAAATATACTAACTCTGACGTTTCATAACTCACAGTAAATGACATTGAGTGTAATGCCTAAAATGTTCAACATTGAAGCAAATGTTTGGATCTCCAAACATATATGTTTTGGTCTTTGAATGGTTAAGATATTATAGATTGGATAGTATACCTTGATCCATAGCTGTCAACCAGTCTGGGATAAATCCTGAAATAATCAGGGACCCTTAAAATATTAGTACTGTTAAGTGGAAACTGACAGAATAAGAGCATGCAAATTAATATACATTTTCTGAAGTAAAAGAAGTCTGTTACTCTATTATCATAATTTAATACTGATGTTGTCATTTATCTCATCTGCTGCTCTATGTTTCGATCAGGATTGCGATCTGTCAAGCTCGTTGTGGGTTTAATGAGCTAAAAGTGTATATTTTTTGTCTTTAAATCTTAGTTCCTTGATTCTTATTAATAGTATCTCCTTTACCTCCTTTCTAAACTTTCTAGCTACCAATTTTAAGATTTTTTTTGGTAATCTTCATTATTATTATTGGTAACCTTTCTTCCTCTTTTACCTCTCTTTGAGGTATTCTCTAGTTACACATTGCTGGTATAAATCTTTGCTGTTAAAACTGTAAAAAAAGTTTCTTTTTCTTTCTTCCTTGTTTGTAGGCTTTTTCCTTGTTTTGCCATACAGTATAGCTTAAAAGCCTACTGGATTTAAGAAGTGCACTTCCTTTGGGCATAAGATCTCCAACTCTGATGCCCACAGGGAGTGTGTCTGTTGTCCAGGACCTGCATACTTGGACACTTCCTGCTCCATTTGTGCTGCAATTATTACCAGAGCCATTAGTGATAGCAAGAACAAACTTGTTCTAAAAGGCCTCCTTCCAGCTTCTTCTCCTTCATCGGGTACTTCAACATCAAGGGCTCAAGCCCACTCTCATAATTTCAGGGATCCCAGAGAGCACTGAACATGCTCCCCTGCATGGTTTCCTAAGTCAGTGCTTCCTTCTGAACCACCTAAGAAAATTTCAAAAAGTGTGGACCCAAAGTCTTCGGATCTGACGCCTACCATTGCCAGGTCTCCTTGGCTCCTTAGTTCATGGCTTTCCCTGGAGCCGGTATCCCTGAGGTTGAGGTTTCCTTTCCTTTAGGAACCCCTCAAAAAGACTTCCAGACCACCTTCCACTTCTTCTTCTTCCATTAGGTCCTCCCGAAGTCTTTCTGAGGCAGAGGTGGGTAGGATGATGAGAAAATTCCTCAGAACACAGATACAGATGGGGGGGGGGGGTCTTGCCAGCTCTGTTTCCCAATCGGATCCAAGAGCCTTAAACCTTCTTTCCAGCCCGTTGTCACTCCTTCTCTGTTCCGACCTGCCATTTCAGAATCTTTGATCCAAGATCTCCAAACCATCGGATACAAAGATTCTTCTATCTTCCACTCCGGTGACTTCCCTGATCTGATCAACTCCTACCCCCCTCTGGAGCATGATGGTTCTCAGAGCCAAAGCATAATCATCAGATCCAAGGGGTTGACTTAGACTCTGAAGTTTTTGGAGCCATTGCTTTACCTCAGGGCTTTGGCATTAAACAGGTCATCCCTGACTCCTCCCTTGGAGTTGAGAGTCGAGGAGGTCTTTGGATCATCTGCCATGAGAGTCTCAGCTCTGGTAGAATTGCCCTTGGCTTCTCCTGGCCCTTCCACCTTTGAGGTGGTGCAGAGGGTTTTCTCTCACCCTAGAGCAGTTTTGACTCTTGCGCCTTCGGATCCAATATCTGTTCCCTCTTCAGATCCTGTGTCTGAGTCTATTTATCATACACCTCAGGGACAGACAGCCCATATGAACTTCCTAGCAGTTCCCACTACTACTTCTGACAACTCTCCAGAACACTAGACTGAAGAGTTTCTCTGAACTGGCCATGCAAGAGGGGTACTTGGATTTCCCACAGGAATCCCTCACAGAAGACACCATTTTTGTTGAAGGTGAAGGGTCCCCATATCTCCACCTGAGGATGTTTTGTTTGGAGACCTCTTAAAGATCATTCACCAGAAGGGTAGTTGATCTTCCCAAACCCCTTTCCAGGAGTAATCAGTGTTCTTGGAAACCTTTGGTTCTGGACCATCTACATCTTGGGTTATCCCCCCCCTGTGGATGAGCTTATAGACCTTGACTTCCACAGGACATGGAAGGAACCAAACTCCATGAAACTGATATGCAAATGCCAGGACAAAATTTTGAGTGCCCCCTCAGACAGACAACACTGGGCCATGGGAATCCCTGTAGATGCCATGATTGTTGTGGCATCCACCAAAAAGGAGCTGACTGAACAGAGCTCTACTGTCCAGCTGTCTAGTAGGGAGTCTAGGGCATTGGACATGTTTGGGAAGCGAGTGTATGCTTCAGCAACCTTTGCCGTACAGTTACTGAATTACCTGGCACATTTCAGTAGGTTACAGAAGGACTTAGTTAAGGAAGTCTCCAAATCTACCCCGGTGGCCATGTCTGTGGATGAAAAAAGTCCTATTTCTCATGACTGACCACCCTACAATCCATTACAAATGTGCTCATGAGGTTAATCTCTTATACAGTGAAGGTTCCTCAAGGATGACTGGTTCAGGCATAGCCTTTAAGAGACATGCCTGGTTGTGTAATTTTGTGGAGCCCTTCAAGGTGTCATTCATCAATTCTCCTTTTGATGGATCTTTGGGCCAGCTATTAAAGAGACACTTTTCCACATTGAGCAAGCTGGAAAGACCTTGTCTGCTGTGGGAATTTGCTTTTCTACCCTGCAGAGACCCTTTTCTAGGAATAAACATGGTGGTAAAGAGATGTGGTTCCAGAAATCTCAAGAACCTTTCTAAGAATCATACAGAAACTTTTCTCCTAGAGGCAGGGTTGAATAGCTGCAATGGAAGACCCTGCCCATGTGGCGGGGGGGGGGTGTCCACGGAACCAAGGGTCTCAAGATTCTTTCTTGGACAGATCCTTTCAGTGCTCCTGAAAGGTTGCCCAACTGTTCCTCTGTGGAGGCAGTTGGGGGGCACTTGCCCTTGCACCTAAAAGCCTGGATAGAAATCACAAAAGATTTTTGGGTGCAAAAGATTATATCCAAAGGATATTTCATTCCCTTTTTACAAGTTCCATAAAAGAAAAGAAAAGAAAATGTCTCTTTGATGTTCCATCCAATCAGATGGAATTAGCAGCTTTAGAGATTCAAAAGTTGCAGGACAAAAGAGTAATCCAAGAGGTCCCATAGACCAAAGCGGATCTGGAATTTACTCATGGTTCTTTTAGTGCAAAAGAAAATAGGGGATTTAAGACCCATTTTGGATCTCAGTTATCTGAATCAGTTTGTAAATAATTCCAAATTCCAGATGGTCGTGATTCAGTCCATTCTACCTCTCCTGTGGAAGGAAGACTGGATATGCTCTGTCTGTCTTTAAGATGCATACTATCACATCAAATTGAACAACCACTCTCAAAGATACTCATGGTTATGGCTGGTAGTCAGTCATTACCAGTTCAAAGCTCTGTCCTTCAGTCTCACCACAGCCCCCAGGGTGTTCACCAATTGCATGGCAGTGGTAGCAGCTCATCTAAGACTGCTCGGTTTCAGAGTATTTCCTTACGTAAATGACTAGCTGCTTACCGCACTGACCAGGTGTCTTCTGGAAAGTGCCAGGGATTGCTTGCTACAACTGCCTCACTGTCTGGGAATTACTATTAATCTGGCCAAGTCACAACTTCAACCAGTTCAAGTCTTGGAATTTATAGGAGCTCATCTTGACGCAGTGAGTTGTCTAGCTATTCTGCCTCAAAACAGAGCTTTTACTTTGAAATCATATGTCAGACAGGTTCTTTCTCATCCCTTTCCCCCAGCAAAATGGTACTCAAAACACTAGGGTTGATGACTGCTGCTGTAATTGTAATACCCACTGCTCGTCTTCATATGAGAATTCTTCAATGGAATCTAGTAGTGCAATGGTCTTTTCAACAACATCCCTTACGACATCTGATAAAATTATTTCAGGTTTGCAGAAAATCACTGCTGTGGTGGATACATTCCAAGGAGATTTATCAAGGACATCCATTTACTCTTCCACCCTCAAACACCACATTGACCATGGATGCCTCCCAGTTGAGGGGGGGGGGGCATTACTTGGGATGTACCATTCAAGGCACTTGGTCCCCAGAAGAGACCAATTTGCATATAAATGTCCTAGAGATGAGAGCATTGCTTCTAGCGTTGCAGGTCCTTCAGAGCTCTCTTCCATTAGGAACTATTGCTATTCAAATTGATAACATGGCAGTAGTCTAGGACATCAACATGCAGGGGGGAGCCAGATCTTAATCCCTTTGCCGAGAAGCAGTGAGACTTTGGCAGTGGGTGATCTCATTCAACTGCTTTCTTGTGGCAACGCACATACCAGGAAAGTCCAACATCTTAGCAAACAAGCTCAACAGGACCATCCTGATGCATCATGAGTAGTCTCTCCAACAATCAGTGGCAAATATCTTTTACAAATGGGGTCAGCCATGCTGTGATCTGTTTGCCTCTCTCCTCAACAGCAAATGCAGCAGGTTCTTTGCCCTAATCCCCCCCCCCCCCAGGGAAATTCACTTGAGACTTTATATATTAAGGATATAAATGAGGTGCCTTTCAATGAACCATTAATTATATTAGTTAATAATTCTAATGTTTTTGATATGTTGTTTCCACGGGTTTGTAAAAAAAAATGTAGTTTTGTTATGTATAAATTCTCTGCAAGTTTGTATATCTATCCAGTTATTATGTAACTAGATAGATATACAGTTACATACTAAATGGATAGATATACCCCAGTTATTATGTAAACTGTATCTAGTAATTAGACTGGGTGAATTCTGTTGGTGGATAAGAATTGGTTCCAGTATACTAAGTCATTGTTCTTAAATTCAAGCATTTTATTTTTATAAGCAATAGGAAAAATGGATATTAATAATTTTTTAATTAACTGGTTAGATTGGGTGATTTTCATGAAATTTACCATTATTAGATTAATAAAGGAGCAAGATTTTAACTTCTGCTTATCTTGTGTATATATTTTTAAAGACCAGATAAAGGCATTTTTATGTATTGTAATAAGAGGATCAATTAGTATTCTATTATTAGTTAACATTTTTCTTCGTGTATTAGTTCCTCATACAATTTCTTACCTATTTTTGAGAATACAGGAGAATACATTCTTCATCTCTTAGATGTACATAGGCAACTTCACTTTTACATTCACAGGACTAAGGAATTTAGGAAAACCAATCAATTATTTGTCTCCTTTTATAACAATGAGGAGAAACACAGTCTCCAAAACTACACTAGCCAATGGATAACAGATTGCATTTCCTACGTTTATTCCTTGAGAGGCCTAACCTTGCCAAGACATCCAAAAGCACACTCAACTAGGTCTATGGCTACATCAGCTGCATTTTGGTATAGAGCCTTCATTGATCACATTTGTGCAGATGCCACATGGTCTAATGCTCATAATTTTATTGCTCATTATAAATTGGACATCATCTCCAGAAATAGAGCTGCATTTGGTCTGCAGTTCGCCAGAACATCCTTCCATGAGGGCCACCCAAAGTTACTTAGCTGGGGACTCTGTCCCATTCATTGAGGAACAAATGAAAATGACATCAGATATAAAAGTTACGTACTCACCATAACTTTGCATCTGTGTTGTCCATTTTCATTCTTCCTTAACTTCCTCCCCACCTTCCCCTTATCCATGTCTTTGGGAGAGACCTAAAGGAATTGTTGCTAGGAACCATAGTTCTTGTTTGAGCTCCTGATCTTTCAACTTTCACTGTTCTGTCAAATCAATATTGAGATACTTTGTTGTGATATTGTATAATAGGCAGAAGACTCGATCTGAGGTAACACAGTAGTCAGGGGCATTATGGGTAAAGGAGGTGCTTAAGAGTCAAATCCTAGAATCTAGAGAAAGTGGTCAAGTCAGATCCGAACCCATTCATTGAGGAAGAATGAAAATGTACAACAAGGATGCATAGTTATGGTGAATACAAAATGTTTATTTAAGAGCAGTTCACCGCTTTTTCTTCAAAAGTCACCAATTTTAAGAGAGGTTAAGTGACAGAGCTAAAATTTGAGTCAAAATGAGGCACATCTGTGAAAATAATGATCAGCTGTTAAAGATTAGTGGTTTATTTTATCCCTTGCAAGTGTTTTTTTTTTCTTTTAACTCCTTTGGCTGTTTTACACCCCCAGCTAGTCAATCCTACCACCTCACTAGCTGATATGGCTTCCTAGCCAAAAAGGCGATTGGCAGACATTTTTCTTCCTTTATTACCAGAAACTACCCCAGTCAGCAGACTAATGTAAGACCTTGACTGAGGTTGTGTTCCCTAATCACCCCAAACTATAGAAAATGTGTGCTGGAATATGTGTTTAGACACATCGGGGGGAGGGGAGTTGTTTTTCATTTAACTTATGGTCTGATGAAATCCCAAGCAGGGACAAAAGCCCTCACGTAAGCTTAGAGAACAACAAGTAAATTGACCCAATTTCCAGAATACTTTTCAGCAACATGTTTTGTTGTTTTAATAGTTTGTAACTGTGAAACACATTAAAGCATCAAAGAGAAAGTAATAATTTTTGGTTGTTGTATCTGTACATGTTGTGTATACCTACATGTAGTTTGTGATGGTGAGAACTATATTGCTAACTAACCATTTAATGAATAATGTTGCATAACATTTGCATTTTTTTTGCTGTTATATTTGAGTTATTTAATGCTTTGTCACAGACCTACATGTTTCATTTATATTTGTTATGAGTGCTTATCACAGGTATTATATATGAGTGTATGTATAATTTTAATGCTGATAAACTTTGTACTGGAGCTTTTTCATGAGTTTCTGCTGTCTCTGTCAATATTGCCACAAGGTCTGCCCTGCTTGTACTTTCTAGCTTATCAAAAGCATATAATACATAAATAAACTGCCTTGAAATAGATAAGGCTGACTTGACCAAATAGAAAGGACAGCAGTCATGTTAAAAGGTTTGGAAGACTGGAGAGAGATGTTAAGAGTCAGTACCTTAGCCTCGAACTCTGAATTATTGACTTACATATTATAGATGATGTAGTCTTTTTCCTCTAAGTCTTGATTATTCACTTAATATTATATGTGATGCAGTCTTTTTCTTCTAGTATGTTTCTGTGTTTATATGCATAAATTTCATAGTATGTTCAAATGGAACATGCTCTGTATGAGACTGCTTTCAGATTAATTTGCATTTGGACATCGATGGTTACAAAAATGTTGTGTTTAAAACATTTAGAACAGTGACATTGTCAAACCAAAAGAGTGATTTAAAATTAGCTATTTGATTTCCCTTTAAACAGGAGTTTCAGTCAGTTTAGTACTAATTGTGCACTCTGCTACTGTTTTTACAAAATGCACTCGAAGCCTTTGCTCTTAGAATTGTACAGCTTTTGTGTTCTTTGCATAGACAGTAGTAAAACTCTAAATTAATGACCTTTATTGATGGTTAGTAAAAATTCCTCCTTATCATGCCACATTAGACACCAACAGTTAACTGCAGGTACAGTCTCATTTTTTTCCAAGTGAAAGTGAAGAGAATAACGTTTTCTACTAATGTTTTGTGGATATTTCTCGTGATACAACTGTTATTTTTATCGCTAGATTACTATGCTCATATTATTGTTTTCTTTGCTATTGGAGGACTGATAAAATGAATTAGTTTTCCAAATTCTGAATACCAAAGTAAGCGAATAGTTATTTCTAGCCCTTAAATAGATTCATCTTCACAACATGTGTTCTTTCGTCTCACATCAGTATTACTACTATCATCTATCTTTACAGAACTTACTGTGGTTCTCCAGTAAGCCCTTATAGCACCCCCTCTGCAGAGTCTCCATTTAAGAAAGGTGCTTTGTTACGATTCAGTGATGAGTCTAAGGTTTTAATTTACTCCTATTCACTTCCTGTGTTTCTGCCCATATAAAACTGCACTTGTTTCAGTGTAGAAAAGCTGTTCGCCCGTTGTGATTCCCTTCCTTTGCTTCTCATATTGACTTTCTCTTCACTTTCCAAAGTAAGGCATTTCTTGTCAAATTAAAGTCCACTCAAAGAGAAGTAGTGACACTAAGATCACTTTCTGGCCAGTGTTCCCAGCTTGCGAAGTTGCTATCTGGTTTCTTTTGAGGCATGCTGTATGCCTTTAATATGCCTTTGTAAGGTTTCCTTTGAATACCACAGGATCTCTGGTTAGTTGAGCTCAGAGTACAGAATCTATTTTAGTAATTTAGAATCGCACTTCCCAATAGTGCCCAGCCCATAGGCACTGGTGTTGAGAATCACGTTTCCCTACTGGTGACATTGGCCATGGCAAGAGCACTGGAAATGGATTACAAAATCAGAGGAGTAGCTAGACCATTTGGAGCCCAGTGCGAAACCCTCATTTGGCACCCACCTACCCCGGCCCCCCAACCTGCTGAGCAAAAAATAATTTTTTGAACAGGTGAGGGAAAAAATGCCCTGACAACAACTTTTTACAAAAGCATAGACCAAGAGGCTCAAAGGTATATCCAAATAGGGAGTTTTATTGAAAGTTTAATGCATTTTCAGAGTTAATCATTTAACGGTCTTGTGATACATAAACAAAGACCACACAGCTTTAGCAATTTAAAGAAACCACACAGATGTTAAAAATCAGAATTCAGCACAATCCACATCTATGTGCAGGTATTATTAGCTTGGTAAATTTGAACTGCAACATAGAAAAAGCATGAACTAACTGTGTCACAGACATAAAAAAATATGACCCAAGGGAGAAACAACTAAACCATGTAATCTGGCCCTTCAGTATATGTATATGTTTAATGTGTACTGCTCAAAAAAAATTAGTATGCACTGAGACACCATTTTTGCCTGAAGTTTACATCATATTGACAGCTGGTTGTAACAGTGTTTTAATAGTCAGTGCTAGTTCAGCAAACAGTGGATCATCTACACAAGCAGTGTATGGTTTATTGTCTGCTAGCAGAATACATCAGTGGCATAATAAGGTACTAGACACTTACACAGTGTGTGCTTACTGTTTAGCAACAGGGATGGGGTCTACTAGACAATATAGGTTGTTCTCTGAGTAACTTGTTTCAGTTATATAATGACCCGCAAACATAACAAATAACGGTAAATGCAAAGTGCATGCAAGTAAGCAACAGAAGAAGTCAAAAATTGTTGGAAAAAATAGTGCCTTACATTAAATTGCTTCCAGCAGTATGAGTCATACTGGGTTTATCTCGTATGCACAACATACAAGGTTGATTCTTACCTTTGGGATGGAAAATTTAGCTAGGCTTAAAATGGCCCACAAGGGTAGATACCCTAGTACTAACCTATGGACTTACACAACATATGGACACACAGAATTCTTTTGTTACTGCACAAAACAAACCATGATAAGTGCATATATCCAATTCCCACACTAGTCACCGATAAAGGAAGTGTCTGGCCAAAATTAGCTTCTTTTTAATTATAACACACATTTTATAAAATCCCAGTAATAATCCTAAATATCAAATCAAATAACTATTTATATATTCCATTACATATACCTATCCTATTTTATGATATTATTCAAAGAGACAAGAAAGAGTTTCAAAGCCATTCACCAGTCTCTGGCTCAGACATACTGTATAATACTTTGAGAAGCACAGTTTTCATTATTCTGTAAATCAGCTGTAATTGTGATTATTTCAAGGTACTCTAATGGAGACCTCAAAAAGCATATTAAGAATACAGAATACAGTACGGCCTCATTTTTGATTGGACAAAGCCTTTTTGATTGACTTTTTTCCTTAGTTCAACTAGGCAAGAAAACAGACTTTCAAAGTATTAAGCAACATGTGCTGAATACTTACCCTGGCCCTTGACCATACCTCACAACTGTCCAGATTTCTGAAGAATGTCCAGATTTTGACCAAATATAGTTTGTGATTTTCAGGCAAATCAGTGAGGATTGAACTCATTAAATAACGATATATTTTGTGTTTTAGACTTCATTTCCTTCATAAAATGCATAGTAATACAAATCCTGTTATTCTAGCAACTTTGTAAAGTTTAAACTTTGTAAGAGCAGTATTTAAAACCTGTCCCTATTTTTGGTCCTTTGATTGTTATGGTTAACTCAAAATGTTTTCTAAATACGTTTTATATCCATAGGCTGTAATTACTTTGTGGCCTAAAGTCATCAGTTTTATGCTGCTGTACTACTTTAAATGTTACCATCATGAGAGAAAGAAGCGTTGATTCAAAGATTAGATGTATTTGTCGCATGGCAAAGTTTTCCTTTCATACAATTCTGTGCTACACATTTTTTTTCTCAGGTAAATATTCATTATATAACCATGTTAAACATTGTATTTTGATATTTCATAGAAATCCACCTCATTTACTTCTAAACTAATCATGTGTAAAAACACAGTGAAACTACTTCCCCTAAACCTAAACCATCCCAAGTTCAACAATGACAAAATACTATTCACTAGACTCAAACTCCCAGAAATCCGTAACGATTATTGCATTGTATATCCCTCCGGAAAACAACTCCACCATTATTGATAACTTCCTCCCCTGGGAAGCACTAACATACTCTCAAGAGACTATTATTATGGGTATCTTTAATACAGACTGGTTTATCTGCACCACAGATAGCCCTACAAACTTTATAAATCTTTATAGGTTCACACAATTAATACATCCCTCCACTAGAGTAGACAAAAAAAAAAATAATAGAAAATCCTTACTGGATTGGATCCTAACCAATAAATCCACACTTGCATATCAGTCAGGATGTCTTCCAGATAGTATTAGTGACCATCAACCTACCTACCTGCTCAGGCATAATCTACACATCCCTACAAACACTACATTTAGACATAACACACAATAATAAACATTTCTCACCTCAAAAATTCATATCAACCTTACAGCAAATTGAATGGTCCCGCTTCCTACTTTAATGATACTTTTCTTGCTGTACTAAATTACCACCCCCCCCCCCCGCCCCCCAGAATCTTGAAATCAAGTCAAACTATTCTCCCTGGTTATCAAAGGAAACATATCAACTTCTTAAAACTAGGGATAAGACTTGGGAAAATACCATTCTAACAAAAAACATATTGATAAACAAATGTAAACAACAGGTTAAATATGATAAACAAGCATATTTTATTACATCCCAACACAAATATAACAACAATCTCCAAAAATGTTGGACTGCCATAAATCAACTACTACGGCCAGGTCGTACCACATCTCCAACACCTACTACTACAAATAAGATAGATAGTATAGCCAATCAGTTCAATGTATACTTCACAAACTGTATCCTAAATCTAATCAAAACAAACATTACTTCACCACGTATCATTCCCACTGATCAAAAAGACCCATCTAAGACCTTCTCTTTTAAGCCCATACAGACCAGTAATGGTTTAATAGTTCATAGCTATCTACTTGACAGACAACAAGCTGTAAAGTGGCAATATGATTTTTCATCACTTCTACCTTGTTCCACTAGGTTTTCCACAAGGCTCCATCTTGGGTCCACTTCTTTTCAGCATATTCACAAACAAGTTACACACAGCCACCCAACAAGCTCCAGTTATTCAGTACACTGATGACTCTACCCTTATCTGTTCAGCTCCCACACTTTCTAAGCTCCATACATTAACCCAGCTTTCCTTCACAGCAATATAATCCTGGCTTTCTGACACTCACTCACTTCTCAATTGTAATAAAACAAAACTTATGATTTTCTCAAGTAGCAAAACCTCAGACCTTTAGCTTCCCTTTCAGATAACTTCTTCCAACAGTACCAAGGTAGAGCCTGTTCCATTCATCGAGTTCCTTGGAGCCGCATTTGACAACAATATGAGATTTGATAAATACTTCTCTCTCCCTGTTAAAAAAGTTCACATAAGACTAGGTTCTCTTTACAGAATTAAACCTTATCTCACAAACTTCTCAAGACAGACTATTGACAGGACTCACCTACACTGTGTTCTTCTTTATGCCTCTCCTGTTTTCACTAACCTCAAGAAAGCAGAAGTAACAAAGTTTGAAGCCCGTTACAATAAAATTGCAAGATTTGCTGAAAACTCGTCATGTAGAACTCATCACTGCACTGTCCTACGCCAACTAAATTGGTTAGAAATACCTAATTACCTGTTACCCATTATCTATGGCACATAGCATAATTTGTCAATCTGATAAATGCCCTGCACTCTGTAATCTACTTCATCCCCAAGTTGACAGCAGACATTTAAGATCCTCTGATAAATTTCTTTTACAAGTCTCAAAAACTAAGAATTACTATGGAGATGCACTTTACTGTAATCGAATATCTAGAACTTGGAATTTAATCCCCCAACAAATTCTAATTGCTGCTAATCCTTCAAAGTTCAAAATACTTCTAAAGTCTCACCTACTTAATTCTTGACTTTGTTCTTGTCTTACTCCTGGTTGATTCTGTATTCACTCCTCTATAGAGTTCTTTTCAAATGTTGCATCTAAGATTAACTTATTTTATTCATATTTTCAGTCTCTTCTGTATGTTATTTCTATCACTCTTTTCTATCCTACTTTTCCTTGTCTATAACTTATTTAGTGAAACCAAAAAGTGTGTAAAATGTGAAACATATGATGTATTAACACAATAATGTACTGGTAACATTATTTTTCTGTATGTTCACATTATTATTTTTGTTTATTTTCACTCTGCCCTTTTTTGTTCTAATTTTTCTTGTTTACAATTTTTTGCTGTTTTTTGTACAATATTTAAATTATTTCTGTTACCTAACTTTGTACATACTGGGGCTTTTTCCCACAGGCCTCCACTGAAAATGGGCCTTTGGCCATCGGACTATCCCGATCAACAAAAATAAATCAATAAAGAAAAAAAGAAATAATACATTTTATGTAAACAATTAGATTTTTATTGTAATGCCTTCTCTGAGCATTGGATTGTTAAATGTTATAAGTTTGAAGTAATAAGTTTTCATTTCTTTAGGTCTGAGTGTTTTAATTCCACCATAAGCTTCCTGCTACCATTTTGTTTCCTACTGAACATTTAGTATATTCTGTTTAAAAAAAAATGACAGAAAATGTATTTTCACTAGTTATGGTAATTGAAAATATAAAGCTTTGGATTACAAATGTATTCAACTCCAAAATGGTTGTGATGGTCACAGATCTTTTAGTGGTAGAGTTCAACACTTTTAGGGTAGTTTTTGATGATCATTTATGTTAAGTGTTTTTTAACTGAATCTGTTAGCTATTTAGTATGGGCATAACTGATATTATATTTTGTGTCCTTGAGGTCTGTTTATCCATACTAATGCTTTATTTACACTAAGAACTTAGAAACAACTGAAAATTGGTTTTGTTTTTGTTTTTATGGATTAGCATATGAATATTTTGTGTTCTGGAAAGTGTTACATAAAATATCTTGATGAAGTATTTCATATATCAGATTGGACATCCACATATTCCATTTATCATTTTTTAATTAGTATTCCTGTGTGTTTTAATGGAATGCATAATTGTGTTGTTTTTTTTAATTAATTAGTGAATATGGCTTTAAATTTTTGTTTCCATAGGTTAAGAATGAGCTGTTTTGTGGATGGATTTCTGCTTTAGTTCTGAGATGAATTTTAACATATTTTATAGCTACCAGGCGGTGTGAACACTGGCTGTAGTTGATTGTCACGGTTGAATTAACTCCATGACCCCATGGAAAAAATTAGGAAAAATGGGTTGTGAATGGATGACATCAGCTAAGGTTTTGTTTGCTTTATTAGTGTATTGAGGGTCATGTTACAATTTGTTACTTTTAAAATTATTTGTTACATAGTTTAATCTTATATAGTATATTTACGAAGGAAGTGGATCTTTTATTTTCGTTGGGTAGTTATTTTGGAGAGGGTTTTTTATTGCATAAATATCACTAAGTTTCATTTGCATTTATTTATTTTTATTTACTTATTTGTTTTTGTATGTTTAGCTTAACTTTGGCTGAGACAGGATTTTAAATAAGGAATTCTGACTATTTGAGGAGTTTATAATACATTTCAGATATGGATAAATATGTTGATGATGTGCATAAATAAAAATGTGTTACATAGAGAAATGGCATACATGGATTTAATTCACCTTTTTGTAAAAAGTATGTCATTAGGATAAATAAGAATATGATCTGGAAATTTCTTGACAGTAGTTTTGTAAAAAATGATGACAGCAGAGTTTATTTGCATATTTTCAACTCATTAATATGCATGGTATACATTGTGCAGCATTTCTGGTTTCTCCTTGAGGCTTTCTTCCTGTTAAGGTTGAATCTCAAGATACAGCCCTAACAAGCCAGCCCTGTAGCACAGCAGAATAAAGCTCTGAGTATTTCCCTGGTAATCCAGGTTTGATTACTGGCTTGGGTTTCTTAGGTACTGGCAGAGATGGCTAAGCATACCTTTAAAAGGAAGGGAAGGCCTTGTCTAAGATATTCCCTGGAGGGAGGCGTAGCCAAAGAGCAGAGTAGCCCTTAGATGGAATAGATAGATGAGGGAAGGGTATGATGTTAGGCCATTAAAATAAAAAAAAAATCCCTAGATAGAAACAGTTGCTTAATCCCCACCCCCACTCCCCGACACCTTCCCTGAGTTGGAGAAAATCTGGTGTTGGAAGGAGAAGCTGGTAGACTTGGCAAAGGAGGTGGCACTCGGACAGATAGGGAAAGATGAAGTAAAATAAAAAACAAAAAGTTTCAACCCTTACAGGAAAGGTTCCTTTAGCAGAAAATATGATTGCAGTTGGAGCCAAAGTATGGGTTGAAAGGATCCTAACTGATGTATACTACTTATGCACCAAATGTGTAGCAAACCAAATTTATTACAGTTGGTTGTGTTGTGGGTCTAAAGATTTAAATACTGACTCATTAATAAAAAGTCATGTAGGAACATTGTAATTGTTGCTGTCAATCCATTGCTTGTTTAATTACCCACAAATTGTAATGTGTTAATCACTATGATCATGAGGGTAACATTTCCAAATAGTTGTAAATCAAATCTACTGAACTAGTTTGAATTGATTTATTATACATATATGGCTCATAAGGCCCACTTTCATTTGATTCTGCCCCCATCACTGCATGAGAGGTGTTATGCATTAGCATAATAAAATGTTGCCTGTCCCTAAACAGCTTCTTCTGCTATTGGTCGAGATATTCATTTTCAGTGAAGTAGCTTGTTGGACCAATTTTTTTGACAGTTTGTATTAGATTATATTGCTCTCCAGGAAGTCACAAGTATTTGAAAAAGCTAGCTATAAGTACTACATGTTTTTCATGTGTTTTACTGTTGAAGTCATGGATAGCAGTAATCATAATTATTTGAGTTTTTGTCACAAAATGGTGAATCTGAATGTTCTTGTTCTGCTCCTGAAGGTCCACCGCACAACTGGACAAAGGACTTCATCCTGATGATTTCCATAATAATTGGTGTTGGAGGCTGCTGGTTTGCATATGTACAAAACAAAACCTCAAAAGAGCATGTCACTAAAATGATGAAAGATCTAGAAGGTCTCCAGACTGCAGAGCAAAGCCTTATCAACCTGCAGGAGAGGTAAGGCAGACATATGACATAGCATTCTGAGAGCCAAATGCTCACAGATTTGGAACGCCACCTCTTGATGTCTGAAATGAAGTATTTGAATGGATTTAATGGGATAGTTATTTTTTTGAACACCACTGTTTGATCTGACCTCAAAGACCTTGGTTGAAAAGTCCTAGGTTAGGTGATTAAAGTTAGAATTTGACATTTTTTTCAACAAAGATGTGTGTTCAGATACATCCTTTGTGCTTCTCCAAAACATGCGTACATGCAGTGTGCTGATTATATAAGATTACTTATTCCACGAGCATGCCAATATTTTCTTACTGCTGTTACAGTTCAGATCTCAGTTCTTGCTATTTTTTGTAAAATCGTACATGTCCATGCCTTTGTATCATAATAAGTAACAATGTGGCTGTCAGAGCACCAACAATACTTGTAGTGCCATTAACAGTACAGTTTCAGGGAAAAATAGCATTGATAATTGCAACAAGTGCCAGAGATCCAGGCAGACTTTTCAACATCAAATGAAGGAAAACATTTTGGCCCACTCTGCATGGATCATTCAGACTAATGTCAAAGAAACCTGGAGCTGCCCTCACTCTGGATGCTCTTTACATATCCCTGCTTGAGTGTATGAAACAGCTTACTAAGGGCCAAGTTGTGATTCCTTTGTGATCTGTTTGACCCAGCAAATTTCCCAGAGACCATTGCATTCTCCCACCTTACCACCTATCAAGGCACCTTGAGCTTTTGGCAAGTACGTCAGGAAGGCATACTCATCTGCCTGATTGGAGCATGGACCATAGGGCTGTCAGCTATTCATTTCATCTGCCCTATTAGACCATAGGGCTGTCAGCTATTCATTGCATCTATCAAAATTCCAGTTGTGTTTGTTAAGAAATGCTATGGATATTCTCAAGTTACTCCCAAAGTCTGGGCTGAAGGATGGCGAGACTTAGTTTCCAGCTTTTGCTCTGGGGTTTCACATGTCTAGCTGTCATTCTAACTGTTCTTACACTCTGGCTAGGACTGCAGGGGTAGGTGTGCATCTGTACAAGATGACTTGGTTGAAGCTGTCATCCTTGAAGGATCAATTCAAGAGCAAGATCCTGGATGCATATCTCTTGGGGTAAGTGCTCTTAAGTAGCCTTCCCAGGCCAGGTTAGTGACTTCTTTTGGAAGAAGTAGGTCTCTGTCTTCATAGAAAGTATTCATGATCCCCTTCCCCCTATTCATAGCCCAGGCAATCCCAAAAGAGGAAGAAATGATCTCATTGTCTGAGGAAGGCCTACAAGCAACACATAATGTTGTGTTAACTGGCTCCTGTTAGAGCCACTCAAGAGGTGATCCTATAGACCATTCCTCTGCAGTCTAGACTCTGGTCTGGAACTGCTTGTAGGGAACAGTTTTTTACATTTGCCTCAGCATTGACAATATTATAAGGGAACAGTCTTAGATCTGTCCTTTTAAGGCCACAATGTGGTGCTCACCAGCCCTCCTCCAGAAAGAAACAACACTCTACTATTCAAATGGGACTGTAGAGACAGTACCCATTTCTGAGGATGTCCAAAGACTTTCCTCCCATCTTTTCATATTTCCACAGGGGTCAAATGATTTATCCCATTCTGGATTTCAGAGAATTCACAGAGCACACCTGATTTGTTCAGCTTCTGATGGATGTCTCTCCGAGTATTGCCTTTGCTTTCATAAAGACACTTGGAAATACACAGAAGTTCATATTTGTTTACAACTAATATCACCCTCCTCAAATATATAAAAAATATTGTCAAGTGTCAGATGTATCATGCATTATGATTACTGATTTAGATGAATGTATACATGGTTTAAATAAGCTTTAACAGGTTTATGGTTTGGGGATATTCAATGCAGAATATTAGATTTCATAAAGGAAATATCCTATTTTTATTTACAGATGAACATATCACATTTAGTCATGCAGGTGACAACAAGAGGACTTTATTTTTGCTATCAATTTTAGTGGAAACAGTTGTAAGATTCAATTATTGGAAAAGGTGGTACATTCTATTTATTTATTTACTTTCTTATTGGGTAGGTAGACTGATCCAGAGACCTTTTCAGCCATAACCCGAACTCAGAGACAGTAAACAATGTAAGTAAGCTTAAGTTATATGCTTAAAAAGTGTTAGGTTTACATGATTGCAAACTTTAGAAAGTTCACATACGGTTTTATAAAGTAGTATTATACACTTTTCATACATTTATAATAAAGTAACAGGTTTACATTGGGGTTTTATCAGTGTACATGGGTGCAATGCAGTTTAGCTACATGAAGTTGCTTCTTAAATGGTTTAAATTGAATTTTCTTGAAAAGAAAAAAAACTTAAATGCTAGTGAGTAAAGAAAGCAGAGAGTACAGAGATAGGCTAGAGACTAAGAGAAGAACATAGGAGTAAAAATAGTTAAATGGTAAAGGAAGATAGTTGAGACACTGTAGGCAGTTTTAGAATTTTAAGTCTTTTGAAGAGTTTATTCATTATTCCTAAAACAAATTCCTTGAATAGGTGTTCAGAAAGGGACTTCTTAAACTTGGTTAGAGTATCTTCATACCTTGTTTCAGCTGGTGGTTTGTTCCAGAGAGCTGGGCCTGTACATGCGAAGGCTGTTTCACCAGTGTGTTAAATGGGGGAGAGGGTTGAGTTATATTAAGTTCTCCTGGGACTTTCTTAGGGAGTAGGACTTTTCTTGATCGTGAGTTTTTGTTTCAGAGAGGGACAGTAGCCATCATTTAGAATTTTATATAGTAAGGTGCATAGAAGATAAGTGGGCTTTTCAGTAGCCAGATTAGGTCATTCAGACGGTTGCATTGGTGTATGCAGGCATATGTAAGTTGTGCAAATGTGGCAGTTTTATACTCAGTGACTTGCAGTCTTTGAATGTTATAAGCAGAGTATAAAGAGATTACAGTAACATGATATTCTACTTTAGAAAGAAGGGCATTTTTGGCCAGTGCTTTGTGGGCATTAGTGGTTAGTAGATGTGATGTCCTATACAGAGCTTTAGGTAAGGTAGCATCATCAGGGCTCCCTAATGAAACTTTTACTTTTTTGCAATTGATTAACGTAGCATTGATTACAAAACATCAGAATCAATTGACTACAAACCTCAGATGAGCCCGATTCACAAATTTACCTTAAACAGCACTTTTTTGGCAGGGGCAAACATCTATATACCCCCAAAATGGAAGGTTGCACCCCCTCCATACTTTCTATTACTTATGTATACCAACTCTTAGGTAGCACAGTCTTGGGGAAAAGAGAAATCACTATTGCACTCTTAATGTTTCACACCAGAATTGCACATTAGTGATAGTGAGAATGTGAGTCATTACTGTGTTGATCACAAACCTGACACCACTCTGCATATATTTAGGCAATTGAAGCGATAAGTCTATACTTATTTATAAAGAACTATAAATTTAAAATATTTATGCTATAAAAATGAGGTTACACCCTCTGATACTTCTAATATTATTAATAAGGGGATACATTCATTTTGTTATTCTTAACAGATGTCAGCATGATTTTACAGTACAACAGTTGTTCTTTTCCAAGATACTACTAATTTTTTTTTCAGTCACATGGATTCTGGCTTAATAACAGGGATTGTCTTATTCAACTCTGAACTATTGGAACTCCTTAAGCAATCAATATTATTATTCCCCTTTTCTTTGGTCCCTGATATTCTTCAGAATGCACACACTGAAATCCTTTCTTTGTCAAATTCACGTGCTAATTTCTGTCCAAATTTGTTTTACGCAACACTGCTATTTGCACCCAGCACTTCTGAATATCATTCAGTATTGTTTGCTTTTTGTCTGTGCCTATAAGGTGATTTGTATTTCATTTTAATTTTGACAGAGTAGAAATTATGCTAGAAAGCTGTTCCTTCCATCTATTATACATGACTGTTCTTTTGAATGTGTATTTCCACCTTTTAATTTACGTGGCTCACATCAATGTTTTTCAGGCTGATCACTTATGTAGTTGATTCCTCTCATCTCCATTTGAAACTATGCCTCATTCTTGAAGACTTTTTGCTTCAGTGGAAGTTCTCAAACAAAGAAAAAAATCGATTTTCAGAACCCTCTATCTTCTGATTAATTGCAGCAAACACACAAAACTGTGCACTTTTCCAAAAAATGAATACCCCCTCTAGCTATAAGCCATTTTTCAGAACTGATGGTTGCACCCACAGTTACTACTGTTCTAAAATTAGGGGTACCTATGCTACAGTGCATGTTAGAACCTGTGTTCCCACTTACACTAATTTATATCGGTTCTTTCCTTGTTTTTCTTCCCTGCCAGATTAACGCTTTCAGTAAACATTCATTTTTAGCCCTAACAAATGCACTAACTTATTTTAATAAACTAAATTTTGTACTGTTTTATATTAAATGCATTAAAGTAATAAGGCTGCTGGGTAGGCAACTACACGCATAGTGTATACACTGTCCATAGTTCCAAGCTTCATTTAATTTTCAGTGAAATGCTTGTCGGCACACAGAGTTCACGCATCGCACGATTAATGGTTTGCACTTGTAGACTTTTTGTCTCCAAGTAAAAATGGTTAGTAATGAAAAAAAAAGCTAGTAATTTCCCAGATTCATGAAAGAGTCTTTGTAAATTTCACTCAGAGCACATGGTTCAGACCTGTCATGATTAATTATTTGCATCTGTAAACTTCTTGTCTGGAAATGCAAGAAATAACTACCATTTCCCATGCCTTACATAATTTTATCTAATGTTCCAAGCTTATTTCCTTAAAAAAAGATCTGTCGCTTAAACCAATGCATTCAATTAGATAGCCACGTCTGTGTAAACAAGGGAACTTTTTGGTCTTAATTCTCCATATAATGCAGTCAGTAGACTTTTGCATCCCCACCAGCAGCCAAAGATCACATCATTCTATCCAGTCTTTATTATCTTGTTACAGTGTAAAACCTGTATACTTATTATCGTGTTACAGTGTAAAATCTGGATACCTTAGAACTAAAAAAAAAAAAAGTAGTTTCTTGCTTTAATATCTTTAACTTATACAGCAGTTAATAAGTCCTCTTCAGCCTCACATTTAAAATGCCCCTTACTGCCCATTTTATAAAACTGCTTTACAGTATAACATGCAATTTGCATCATGAAATTTTGCACCAACATTAATAAGTGCAAAACTGTCTCAATTGCAGTTATTTCTTCACTCCCTTCAGTGTCCTAAACCTTAATGATATAAGGTAGAGCATGTGCTTAACAGTTCACCCACCAGTTTAATACTCTCAACTAAATTCCAGTATTTCTTCTCCTTGCAAAACCACATTTCACATTTCTGTTCCTGTATCCAATAGGATTTATGCTTTATAGACTCCATGTTTTCACTAGTTTCACAATGTTGCTGGTTTTCCTGATCATATCTACCTCCCAACACCAACGTCTGATTAAAGTCCAGGGTTCTGTTGATTCTTCAAGTCAGCTCCTGTGCTTTTTCTGTCTCTCAGGCATTTTCCATTAGAAGAATGGAAGATGTTTCACTGGCAAAGTCTCTCTAGGGGCTTTGTTATTGTCAGATGAGTGTGAAGCAGAATTTCCTTCTGTTTGCTCTTTGTTACTCTTTGTTAGATAAATTTTTTTATTTCCTCCTGTTCTGCATCAAAGAGTCTTTGGTCTTCATGAAAAAATATTCTGAAAATAGATGGATACAGCAGCTTGAATCTCACATGTGCCTCTCAACATTTTATGATTGCTGGGATGAAGTTGTTTTTCTTTTGCCTATTTTACAGTGAATGATCATTTTTAACAAATAGACTGTTGTCATCAGTTTTTGACTTTTTTACCTTTTGCACAATTTTGTTGGGAGCAACTCTTTCTGCTGAAACGATTGTATCTTTCTTAATGTAGATCTTGGCTGCTTTCACATGGCCACATTTAGAGCATATACACAATGTGCCCTCTCAGTTAATAAACCTTGCTGTGGAACTGTAGTCTACGTTCTTATTTGTACTTTAGTAAAAGAAATGCAGTGTGTTCCAGTTTATCTGGTACAGCAAAAAGTCTCAGGTTTTCTTTTTGTGTGCTTTAACTCTACATTTTTTGAAACAACTGTTCTTGAGAAACTTCATGCTCAGCCAGCTTTTTCTTCATTTCAACTTCTGACTTTTAAAGTTTTATTAATTCAGACTTTTGCAGTTTTATTAATTCATCTGAATAGCTAATTAAAGCTTATTTTTATGTTTCCCAGCCTTTTTTTTACTTTATCCTTAAGTATTTTCACTTATTTTGAACATCTCTGGATGCATTTAATTTGTTTTTCTTCTAAATTACTAGAAGCCATTTCCTGTACCAAAGCTGAAACCAGAACTGCCTTCTTCTAAACAGCTACAAGATTCTTCCCAGCTTTCCCAGTTACAGTATTTTTTTCTTTTCCTTTTCTGGTTGATTGTCTGTTACTTTCTCCAGTTGTCTTCTCTGCTGGCCTCCAAGCAGTGTAATTCTTAGCCAGTGACTGAATTTTACCCAGATGGAAATCTTTTTCTGGCTTTGTTCCACAGTTTCTGTTTTCACACTAGCAGAGCTCCAGTCAAGCTATTGATCATTATGCAGCTGTTTTGGAAGTCCCCCAGTCTAAGAGAATTTGGCGAGAAATAAGTTTTCAGCAGGGAATCTTATTTTTGGTGGGACTAGAACCTGATTTGCAAAAGTGAGTAAGTATCGGGGGACCTAGAAGGGAAAATTTAACAAAAAAAGTATATTTCTGAAGAAATATATGAGAATGTTTATTATGGAAGATGTGAATTTAGTAGTTGGAACCTGGATATAATTTGCATAGTATTCCCCATGGTTCAATAACCAGGTTAGATTGGATAGAAAATATGTTTCACAGGAGCATATGTATTTAATTGAAATTTTTGAAACACAGCCAGTAACTATTTCAGATCACGTACCACTAGAAACAAAGATACTGATGTGGGGTAACAAAGTAAAAATGAGAGAGTGGCACTTTCCTATTTATCTGTTAAAGAGAGAAGAGTTTAAGGAATGGGTAGTGGAAATGATCTGAGAGTTGTTAGGGAAGATAGACATTTCCTTAGAAGAGATAGCTAGTCAATGGGATAAAATGAAAATATAATGAAAGATATATGGGGAAAATGTAATAGGAGTTATTTAGAGTGGTTGGCAAAGGCTAAAGTATTGCAGAATAAGGGAGATCTCAGAACAGAAAAGGAAATGAGCAACTCTAAAATGCTAAAGGGAAAATAAGGGTATGTTTGGATAACATGCAGACGTTTAGGAAGGTTGTTGTTAAGCAGGTATGGTTGATAACAACTACAGAGATTGTCTTCTCTCCTTGCCATTAAATACTTTTAGCAGAAGAATGTACTGTGTAAGGCTGATAAATATGTTGTCCTGAACATTTTGTAAAATAAATAAAAACAATATTGCGGTAGTGACATTTGTAGGTGGAGTAAATTTAAGGTCAGAAAGGCCATTGGGAATTTGGCAAAGTACAGTATTTGCAGAGCTTTCACTTTAGGATAAAATGCAGATGTCAGTTATCTTCGTAATAAAAAAGTTGTCAAAAGCAAAAGTATATAGTGCTGTTGAGTCTTCAGGCGTAAAAAAGAATAAGTGTTTATATGTAAATATGATATTTACATTCTTATTAAATGTCATGGCATAAAAATTGCATTACTTTTTTCATTGAAATTCAAGATACGCTTAATGTTAGTAAAACAACCTAAGTAAGTTTTATAGGTAATTGTCATCATACTCTTATAATTTCACAGGAATATGTCAAAGCAGTTAAGAAACTGCAGCCCTGCGTATACAAGAAACAGGAATAGCCAAAAGAGTCAGTAAATTGAGGAAAGTCTTAAAAATGGTCAGTAGTAAGGGTTTCTCATTAAAATAATTGAAGACTGACCTTTCCAACACTGCCTTTATTGGCGGGCATACACTCCCTTAAGGTGTCATGGGTACAGAAACAGCCTGGCTTCATCGTGGAAAAGTAAGGTGTTAAACTGCATCTGACACAGGTGAGGAGATGCACAAATTCTATGGATACTGTAGTGGTGAATATACTCATACAGTTGTACTTTTTCCCTCTGGCTGGCCATCTAAATACAGTAATTAATTTTGGAAAATTCATCATGGCATAAACAGATCCCTCTACATTATCAGGGCAACTGTTACAGGGCCGTGAGACATGTTTTCTCTTCAGCATGTTTGAAGAAATGTACGTGATGTTTTTAAATCAATGTACATCTGTTTCAGATGTCTGTTTTCTTAAACATTATTTACATTTGTTTGAGTCTAATGATTTTTAATTCCCTGATAATTACAGATTAATAGTCAGGTTGTAGATTTTACTCTAGGTACACATAATTTGCATTTGTTATGTTATACTTTTCTTTTGTGATCTGATGAATGGCTTTATTGAACAGGCTTGAAAAGGCACAAGAGGAGAATAGAAATGTGGCTGTGGAGAAGCAAAACCTGGAGCTGAAAATGCGGAGTGAGATCAGTGATGCCAAACGGGAAGCACGGAGACTGAGGGACCTAAGAGAGGGAGCCGAAAGTGAGCTGAGCAGGCTGAAGTATGCTGAAGAGGAGCTTGTTCAGGTACATTTTTTTGAAGAGATGGATAATCAAAACTGGGTATAACTTCAGGCTTTTATAAGGCATGGCAGCTAGGAAGCTTTAGAACAGTGTGAATCAGATTGGGAAAATCTCAGGTAATGCTGATGTAGTCAGCTTATTTTTTATGCATCTTGCAGATTATTTTGAAAATGGATGGCTGAGTAAAATGCTCATCTGGTAATACAGTCTGGTAGTTAAAATAAAAAATGCATCTTGCAGACCTCAGTTTGATTCTTTGGGCTTGCACTTTGCATACTTATTGTTTGAGGCAGGATTGTAAAGCCAAATTTTCTGGATCACCTCAGAAAACAGAGTACTGTGTTTTGCTGGCATTGCTGTGTTAAAAGTGACTAAGTAAAAATAAATGCATTAGAGTGTCAGTTCGCACTGTGGAGTATAGATGCAGTGCTCTGGTGGGATGTACTGTAGTAAATCAAGCACCACTCGCTCAAGTTCCACTAACTAGCTGCTGATTGCCAGTGCCACCACTCATGATCTGTAGCTATTTCGCAATAAAATTGTTCATCCCCACAGTGGGGACCCTGCCTGTATACCCTGATTTATAAATTTACAGCCTCTAAGGTCACACAAACTTAGAGAAGTATATTTTTAAGATAGTCTGTGAATTCAGGTCTCTTGCAGTTGAATACAAATGCAAGCATTCAGCTACAAGTCAGTGAGATGCAATCAAATGAGCCACAAACATCTCAATGCTTACCAAGTAAAAGAGAACCACTCTGGGATTGTGTGTGTGAATAAATTGTACAGTAAGCCCATACATATCTATGTATCTGTATGTGTGTGTGTGTGTGTGTGTGTATATATATATATATATATATATATATATATATCTATATAAAATGTCGAGTACGACATGCTGAACAACTTTTAAGCGAACTTTCATCTAATTGAAACCCCAGAATATCAAAACAAGGAGTTTCGAAAAGTTAAAGTTGGCCAGCCATCAGGAAGCCAATGGCTGATAGCTCCAATGTACTGTACACCATTACAACCTCCCAAAAAAAAAATCAAATCGACAAACAAAATAAAGTGTCCCCAACACCCCCCTACTTAAGCCAACTCCAAGATCGCACCACAGTGGAGGACTGTCATAGCATTACACAGGGTAAACGTCGAGACCACACCACAGTGGAGGACTGTAAGAATGGTGATACAGGGTGAACGTTCTGACGTCAACCGCTGGCTTCCTCACGGCTGGCCAACTGTAACTTTTTGAAACTCTTTGTTTGACCTTCCCGGGTATCTCTTAGATGAACATTTGCTTAAAAGCTGTTGAGCATGTACTCGACATTTTAAGCATTCGTTCATCTAATAGGGAACCATATATATATATATATATATATATATATATATATATATATATATATATATATATATATATATATGTATCTGCAGTGGTAGTGCTGCGCTAGCGTTGTCGCCTCACAGTTAGACGTTGCCCGTTCGATTCTCAGTTAGAGCGTCTTCTGTGTGGCGACATGCGTGAATGGACGTTCCTTCATTGAAGGTTGTGCGTTAGGCCCGGCAAGCCAGTACGTAAAAATCTACTGCCAATCATTAACGGACCAGAGTTCCGCTGTGGCGACCCCTAACCAGGAAAGAGCCGAAAGACAAACAAATAAATATATATATGTGTATATATATATATATATATATATATATATATATATATATATATATATATATATATATATATATATATAAATTCCGAAAGTTTGCCACAGGATCCAAATCCTCTACTCACCATTGCAACTCCCTACATGCTCTAAATTGGTTGGAACTCCCAAGCTACCTAAATTTTATTCAACTAACTACAGCACACAAGCTAATTTTCAAGCCTTCTAACTGCCCATCACTCTTCTCTTCCCTAAAACTTCACCAGTCACATAGAACACTTAGATCCACAAATCAGAACCTCTTAGAGCTTTACAAACCTTTACACACACCAGGGCAACTTCTACTATCATTCTCCCTTGCCAGATTATGGAACTCTCTTCCCCCTTACATTAGAACTACCCCTAACCTACCATCCTTTAAAACCCTACTCCACTCTCACCTCTGCTCCCTCTGTGAGTGCTCCTGTACTCATCCTACCTGATTCCTGATACCTATCCCTATCCCTATTCTATTCTACTCTAATCTCTGCCACTGCTTCAATTCATCTCTCTAAAATTCCTTTGCCTAAATACATGTAGTGTATTAAATGAACATACATTTATTGTTTTTGCTACTATCTCATAGGTGATTGACTCAGCTCATATATTTCAAGATGTGTAAAATCTTGCCTTGCTGTATATTTAATGTTAAACTGTTGTTCTCATATGCTGTACTCATACATTGTATATTGTATTTTGTCTTTCTGACTAGAGCTTTTCTCCTCGGGCCTCCATTGTAAACGGGCTACCTTGGCCCAATGGACTTTCTCGGTTAACAAACTGAAATAAATAAATAATAAATAAATAAATGTTTCTGCAGTGAGGCAAGCCCCCATGAACCCCCCACACCCCCGCTACTTACATTTTCCAACTGCGAGATCGCACTACAGGGAGGAAAAGGGAAATCTCTCATTCCGTGCTGTATGCAGATCTCCGTTCACAATGTCTGGATTCCGAAAGTTCGATCATATGGTGTAGGCCAGATGAAATTCAATCATTCAGGATTTCGTCACTGTGAAGTGTTCCCATATATACATATATATATATATATATATATATATATATATATATATATATATATATATAGGATTACTTTGACACAGTGAAATCTCTATGTCAAGACTGTCAACCACGAGTCTATATCAGAAGACCAAAAAATCATAATCACAAATGCTGACAAAGTCGAAAAGACTGGACCTCGAAGTGCTTTGTGTCAGATCGCAGTACAGTGAAGATTGGAATATTTGCCCTTTCCTCACTGTAGTGTGATCTCGGAGTTGGAATGTGGCAAGGATTTTCTTTGAACATTTAGAGTTGACTGTCGACATTTGTACTGTCGACTTATTGTAGTTGACAGGTCTATATTACAAGACCAAAAAATCATAACGGCGAACACTTAAACATCGAAAAATCTGGAAACTTGAACTTGCTACAGCCTCCCACATGGCCGCTAAATAAGAAGTTATGTACTCACCATAACGTTCCATCTGAGTAGGTGACTTCATTTGTCAGCAACCTTTGGGTCTTGGATCCGACTTCGGATCCGAGCCGGCAACTTATTTTACAGCTTATGGATCCGAGCTCCTAGCTCCTCCCCTTACCCATAATCCCCTGCCAACCCTGATTGACCTCAGATCTAGTTTGCTGCTCTTAGAAGAGACAGCTGGATTTTAGAGCTCCTGGCGACTTACCAGATAAGTCTTCAAAAACTTGTCAAAATAGAATTTTTTTTGATTTAATTAAACAGTGTGTGTGGTTAGGATCCCTTTTCGTTAATTTTATTAATTTTTAATGTAATTCCTCCCCTCGCTGGTTTGTAGAGTGTGTGTGTGTGTTGCTTGTGTTTTTGGGGCTTGGTGTGTTTGTGTAGTTTACTTTATTTTTTCTAATGTCGGAGGCCCCAAAACCCATTTTTTCTAAGTGCACCGAGTGTGGCCATAAGCTTTCACCGGCGGATGGCCACACTCGGTGTGTTCGGTGCCTTGGGGTTGAACACCTGTCCTCTGGGTGTTCCATTTGCGCAGCGTTCAACCTCGGGGCACTGAAAGAGCGGAGGTCGAAGCTGGTTCTGGCGGGACTTTTGCCCCCGGATCCGGCTTCGGCCTCCGGTACTCCCGTGGCTCCTCCTCAGTCGTCGTTGGTAGCCACTCCTACCCCCCCTTCCCCCGGCCGGGACTCAAACTCCCACTAAGACGCCAGAGGAAAGGGAGGCCAGGAGGGAGAAAAGGAGGGAGAAGCACCACAAGTGGCGGGCCGAGGCCTCCACTTCGGGCCCCCCCCCCCAGCTAAGCGGGCTTCTCCCTCCACGGCTTCCAGGTCCCCTCCTCCTCGGATCCGATCCCCTTGCTTTTCCCCAGGACCCGAGGAGGAGGAGACCCGATCTCCATCGAGGTCATCGAGGTGGCATTCCCGGCCCGCCTCAGTGGCCTCGTCGAGATCTACTTATAGTCTTTCTGATGCAGACTTGGACCGGATGATGAGAAGGTTCATCCAGGCCCAGCTGCAGATGGGAGTGTTCTTGCCTCCCCCCCTTCGGGGGGGAGTTCGACACCTTTTTTTGCCCAGATAGCTCCTTCTTCGACCCGCTTCCCGGGTTCAGAGCGCTCGGAGCCGGGCAGCGTTGGAGCCGGGGGTGGGTCGGCGCCGACAGTACTGGGTACTTCGGATCCGACCCTGCCCTCGAGTCTGTCGGGTCCTTCGTCGGATCCGACCTCACGGAGCCGTGGGCCGAGCTTCGGATCCGAGGGATTCAGTCTGCCTTCGGCTCCATCCAGGTCGGAGCACACTGGTCCTTCGGATCCGATGGCCTCTGCGCCGGTTCCGATCCCTTCATCGGATCCGAGTGGGAGCCGGCTTTCGGACCCCAGGGAGAGCGGCTCCCCCTCAGCCTTCGATGCAGTGGAGAGGGCTCTGTTGAGAGCATCCGGACCCCCGGTCCTTGCATCGGCTCCACCCTGCACTCCATCTCTGCTGGGTCAGGCTTCCATCACCCGGCCACAGGGACAGCCTGCTTCGATGTCCCAGGTTGTTCCACTGGAACAGGATATTGCTGGTGAGACCTCCTCGGACAGTCCCCCCCAAGGAAGTGCCTCGCAAGCATAAGTGTAAGAGGAGACACGTGGACTCCCCTGAGTCCTTAACAGAGGACACAGACTTGGATGAAGGGGAAGGCTCCCCAAGGTCACCCCCCCGAGGATGTCTCCTTTGGAGACATCATGGAAATGCTCAGGATCAGGGGGGAGTGGTCTGCCCCCAAGGCTTCCTCCGAAGAGTCCGTGTTCCTGGAGGCATTCGAAGCAGTCCCGTCTACCTCTTGGGTGTCCCCTTCGGCCGACCCTCTGGTGGACCTTATCACCACCAGGGTGTGGAAGGAGCCGGACACTGTGGAGCCAGTTCCCAAATGCCCGGATAGAATTTTGCGTCCCCCTGCAGACTGGTCCCATTGGAGCAAGGGTCCCCCCGTGGATGCATTGCTGATGGCGGCAGCCACCAAGAGGGAATTAGCTCAGGAGAGCCCCTCGGTCCATCCACGAGCAAGGAGTCCCGCTCGATGAATCATCTCGGGAAGTGGGTATTTAGTTCAGCGACCTTCTCAGTAAGGTCCCTGAACTACATGGCACATGTCATCAGGATGCAGAGAGATCTTATCAAAGAATATGCTGCTTCTCCCCCAGAGTCCATGTCGGCGGAGAACAAGCAGTTGTACTCCACTCGTATGGCCACTCTAAGATCTGTTTCAAATACCTCTATGCGGCTTTTGTCCCACACCACAGAGGGAGCCGCTAGAGCCAGCGGAGCGGGTCTAGTCATGAGACGTCAGGCCTGGCTCTGACATTGTGACTTCGCGGAGCCCTGTAAGGCGTCCTTTGCGAATGCCTCCTTTAACGGTTCTGCCTTGTTTGGCAAGACCGTTCGCGAGACACTTGTCCAGAGCGAAAAGGATGGAAAGACGTTGTCTGCCATTGGAGTCCGCTTCTCTGCTCCCCAGAGGTCCTTCTCCAAGAACCAAAAGGGACAGAAGAAGATGTGGTTCCAGAAATCGCAACATTCCCATCCTGCTCCGGACAACCAGTCCTTCCGTGGCAGAGGAGGACAGGGAGGACGCCGCCCTAGAGGCAGAGGGGCCCCAAGAAATTTTGGGTCCAGAGAAACCTTCTCTGATCAGCCCACGCAGCATCCCTGAGGGGTTGCCCGACTGCTCCACTCTGGAGGCAGTCGGGGGGCGCTTCTCGAAGCACCTTGTGGCTTGGGAGTCCATTAAGTCAGATCGCTGGGTGCTTCATATCATGTCCAGAGGTTACAAAATTCCACTGCACCATGTCCCCAGACTCAAAAACCTCCCCGATGTACCACCCAATCAGAGGGAGGCGGCAGCTGCAGAAATTCAGCAGCTGCTAGAAAAAAGAGCCATCCAGCCCGTCCCCCCAGATCAGCTCGGATTAGGGTTTTACTCCAGGTTCTTTCTGGTGCCAAAAAAAGATGGGGGACTTGAGACCGATTCTCGACCTTTCACTCTTGAACCTGCCAGTAACCAAAGAAAAATTCCGGATGGTCACCCTTCAATCCATTCTCCCCCTCTTGCGGGAGAGCGACTGGATGTGCTCAATAGACCTCAAGGATGCGTACTACCACATTTTAATGGACAGACGATCCAGGAGATTTCTCCGCTTCCGGCTGGGAGCCAGTCACTATCAGTTCAGGGTCCTTCCCTTTGGTCTCACCACAGCCCCCAGGGTGTTTACCAAAGTGTTAGCAGTGACAGAGGCCCACCTGAGACTCCACGGAATGCAGGTCTTCCCATACCTGGACGACTAGCTCCTGTCCGCCCCAACAAGGCATCTACTCTGCGCAGCCAGAAATTACTTTCTCCAGCTAGCTCCCCAGCTAGGCATTACGATCAACATGGACAAATCCTCCCTTGCTCCAACACAAGTGATAGATTTCATAGGAGCCAAACTAGTTACGAGAAGTCTGCGAGCATTCCTCACTTCGGAGCGACTTCAAAACCTGAGGCTTCATGTGCAGGCCATCCTCCAATCAAAAGTCCCACTGGCGGAATTGGTCCTGAGGCCGCTAGGCTCCATGGCAGCAGCAATAGCTCTTCTTCCATGCTCTCGTCTGAATATGAGGGTGCTACAGTGGACCCTTTTAGTCCAGTGGTCCTTTCAGTTACCCCCCCCTCAGTCACCCTGTCTCACTCAGCAGGGCTTGCAGGAGGGCCCTCTTATGGTGGCTCCAGTCCCCGGACCTCCATACGGGACGACCCTTCTGCACGCCACCTCCCCGCGCCACGGTGACCACGGACGCCTCTCATCTCGGGTGGGGGGGGGCCATTGCTCAGGCAGAACGGTCCAAGGCACATGGAACGACACAGAGACCTCCTTGCATATCAACGTTCTGGAGATGAGGGCGGTGCTGTTGGCGTTGCAAGCACTTCAGAACCTTCTCCCCGTAGGAACTTTTGCGATACAGACGGACAACATGTCAGTTGTCTGGTACATCAACAAACAGGGGGGAACCAGGTCCTACCCTCTCTGTCGAGAGGCCATGAGGGTGTGGGAATGGGCGATCTCCACCAACCGCTTCCTTATCGCAATGCACATTCCAGGACGGTCCAACATTCTGGTGGACAAGCTCAGCCGCACTATTCTTTCCCCTTACGAGTGGTCTCTCAATTCCCAGGTAGCGAAGTTTTGCCGAATGGGGGCAATCCTGCTGCAATCTTTTTGCCACTCCCTCAAACACGAAATGCTCCAGCTTCTTCGCTCTGACCCCCCCCCCCACCCTCGGGGAAACCCCGAGAGACGCTCTAGTGCATGCTTAGCCTCACGGTCTACTTTATGCCTATCCTCCTCTACCCCTGATGCTGAAACTTATACAGAAAGCCTCTTGGTTGGGGAGCAGAATGATCCTCATTGCCCCATTCTGGCCTCGTCAGACTTGGTTCCCTTACCTGTGGTCTCATCTGGTGAATCCTCCCTGGATTCTGGATCCCATTCCAATTGGCAGCCATTTCTCATTACCATGTGGGACACGAGACAGGTCCCTTGATGACTGCGAAAGTATGTAAAACCTTCCTCAAGGGTACTTTCCTGCTCAGGCCTCCTGTCAAGGAAGCTGTACCCCCTTGGGATCTATCACTAGTCCTTCAAGCCTTGACTGCCCCTCCCTTTGAACCAGCTGCCTCGGCCGAACTTAAATACCTTTCCTGGAAAACGGCGTTCCTTGTCGCCATCACTTCAAATGAAAAGAGTTTCCGAACTTCAGGCCCTTTGTGCGTAACCTCCCTACTTGATTTTTCATCAGGATAGAGTGTACCTCAGGACCAATCTCTCCTTTCTTCCTAAGGTGGCCTCAGAAACCAATATCAATCAGTCCATTAACCTGACAGTTTTCTTCCCTAAGTGCCAGAATAAAGGAGAATACAAGCTGCATTCCTTAGACGTGCACAGACAACTGCGCTTCTACATTCATAGGACTGCTGGTCACAGACAATCCGATCAGTTGTTCATTTCCTTTGCCATATTCAATTTGGGTAAAGCTATTTCTAAGGTCACCTTATCATGATGGATTTCACAGTGTATTCTTCTGGCCTATGAAACTTCGGGGAGGCCCGCACCTCAGGTAGTACGGGCGCATTCTACTCGCTCCATATCTACTTCTGCTGCCTTTAGATCTAGAGTATCTTTGGATGATATTTGCTCTGCAGCCACTTGGGCCTCATCTCATACCTTTATCAACC